>NC_048301.1:121836201-121877942 GCF_013100865.1 Trachemys scripta elegans
AGTTTTTCCCGGAGGAGATAGTAGAACAAGAAGGGGATAAAAAACAGACGCTACTAATCTTTGCATTCAGGGGCAGGCCCACTCCACTCTCCGTTGTCATGATCTTTTGTTGTACAATGAATGGAGGCCTCTCCAATAAGAGAGAAGCCCTGGTCACATTTGTAAGTTACCGCTAAGCCAAAGGAAAACTCTTGTTCACTCTGAACAGTACGGGATCCATGGGGGATATCAGGAGGTGGAAGACAAGGTATTGCTGAAGCAAAGAAGGTCAACATGAAAATTAAAGTTTACATTGAAGATGAACTGAAGAGAGCTTCACTAAGAAAGTTGTCTCAGATCCCCCCAGAAAGCTATGTAGCCATTTGGAAGAGGACTTAACATTGCATTTTAACATTTGAAGCAAGACCCCTTTCAGATTCTGAAGGTTTTTCTGCCTTTAGACTTGACCCAAACCAGTATGTCCATTGCTCAAGGAGATGCTCCATAAAACGTCAGCTCTGGAAGGGCGTGTCCAAAAGGACAAAAAAGTTAAACCAAATAGATTGGGAAGAACTTTTCATACTGAATTTTACTCTGAAATAGCCTGAGATTTTGAGTGCGGTTGGGTTGGTTGGTTTTGAGGGGAAGGGAGGAGAATAGTTAACAGGGAGGAATTACACTAAATAAAAGAAGTTGGATGAAAGACTTCAAAAGCAGAAGAGATTATTTGGGGAAGAATGAGAAACTAATCAAACCCCATCATCCCCGTGTTCAGGGTTCACGTCTGATTAGGTCGTTAGTTGGGTTGGAATCTATACACCAGATAACAAGCTCAAGGGGAATGCTCTGTAGGGATAGAGGGCTGTGCTTTTTTTTTTGGTTTGTTTGAAGTGTGGCTTCCACAGAAGTCACCAGCAACACAATGGATCCTCCTACACTTTCATCATGTCTCCCCCTTCCCAAAAATATCTATATGATCGACATAATCTAAATCGAGTGAATATAAAACACACATGAAAGCTTTGTAACCAGGGCTGGCTCTAGTTTTTTTGCCTCCCCAAGCAAAAAAACAAAAACAAAAACAAAAACAAAAACAAAAAACAGAAAACAAAAACAAAAACCGAGAGCGCAACTGCCAAAGCAAAAGAAATAAAAAACCACCCGGAATGCTGCCCCTGGAATTCTGCCACCCCAAGTACGTGCTTGGTTTGCTGGTGCCTAGAGCCGGTCCTGTCTGTAACAGTTACTGTGCAACAGCTCCAATCAGGAGTTCTTCTTAAAGCCATAAAAATAGCCTGACCTTCACAAGTTGGAAGTTGACTCCATTCAACTTGATCTCCCTTCAGCGTACATTGGATGAAAGTCCTCCCGCGTAATCTGAACCTAAAGAAAAGAGAAAAAGTTTCTTACCTAACTCTCTAATTACTCCTGTAATAGTCCAGAACTTTGGAAAAGGGGTTCTTTCTGCCAGTAAGTGATCCTGTAGGGTCATTCCTGCTTTAAGTACCAACATGATCCCTAGGACCAAGGAATGCTGAGTGGTCAAAGCCAATGTAGAACAAGCAAATAGGTGGGTATAAGATTGCAGAGACCATGTTAGCAGGTGAAATCCTTCCCCTTAAAGACTATCCTAGCCAGATGCTTGGGAATTTCTGGGCAATATCTTTGTTAAACCTTAGCAAAGGGAAACAAATAAATCTCTTTTCTACACATTTTTAATGCTTCTTATATCTTACATCTCCAGAAGGTGGAAGATATAAGAAGCATTAAAAATGAAAAAAAAAAAAAAAAAGCAAACATGATTCTGGGATGCATTAACAGGTGTGTTGTGAGCAAGACACGAGAAGTCATTCTTCCGCTCTACTCTGCTCTGGTTAGGCCTCAGCTGGAGTATTGTGTCCAGTTCTGGGCACCGCATTTTAAAAAAGATGTCGAGAAATTGGAAAGGGTCCAAAGAAGAGCAACAAGAATGATTAAAGGTCTTGAGAACATGACCTATGAAGGAAGGCTGAAAGAACTGGGTTTGTTTAGTTTGGAAAAGAGAAGACTGAGAGGGGACATGATAGCAGTTTTCAGGTATCTAAAAGGGTGTCATGAGGAGGAGGGAGAGAACTTGTTCACCTTAGCCTCTAAGGATAGAACCAGGAACAATGGGTTTAAACTGCAGCAAGGGAGGTCTAGGTTGGACATTAGGAAAAAGTTCCTAACTGTCAGGGTGGTTAAACACTGGAACAAATTGCCTAGGGAGGTTGTGGAATCTCCGTCTCTGGAGATATTTAAGAGTAGGTTAGATAAATGTCTATCAGGGATGGTCTAGACAGTATTTGGTCCTGCCATGCGGGCAGGGGACTGGACTCGATGACCTCTCGAGGTCCCTTCCAGTCCTATAATCTATGAATCTATGAATAAGTCCCGAGATAAGTTCCAGAATTTAAAAAACACTAAGGAAATTAGTAATTTTTCAGAATGTTAATCTTCTCAGAGTGTTCGCATGTGAAAGAGGTTTGGATTTGCAGAGTAGGAGGCTGCGTCACACCTCCCTCCTTCCAATCTGCAGAACAGTGCTTGGGATGTGGGCTGTTGGCATTCTACACCTTGGATTACTGGCCCAGAGAAATGGGGAGCAAAGTACTAAAAGGGGTGTCTCTGTCACTCGGGAAGTCAGTAGCTCAGCCTGCTTAGTGCCATCATTCCTCTGCCTATTTTAACTCTGCTCTTCTACCAAAGAGTTGGCAACAGTCCACACCCAAGACCCACTTAGCTAGACCTCTAGCTAATTCTTGCACAGGAAGTTCTGCATACTGGCAATGCAGTCACTTAGCCTTCGCTACTTCCTTTAACACTACAGGCTAAAGGTCATGGCCTTATTTATTTGTCAAGGAGGTTTAGAGAAACAGATGAGAGGTGCACCTAGTAAAGCTGGTCTCTGCAGGTTCTTTCACCGGTCTGCTGAAAGGACAGGGGCCACCAAGGATAGACATGAACATCATTTGTGGCCAGGTGGCTACCGCTTTTCTTCCAACTTAGAACATTACACCCAAAGGCCACTTGTGCTGACAGCAACAACAGGGGGAGAAGACAGCTGCGCAAGGACTGTCCCGCTGCTGCCACTCTTTCAAATCCTGAACATCTCAATGTCCAAACCTAATCAGCCCATTTAAACCCAAAGCTTTCATTGGCGGACACAATTCCAAGGTGTGCAGCTTCTGTACACTTCTGCATAGGACAATGTGAAGTATCACAACAACAGCTTGGTCATTCTTGTGGGTGCAACTCAGCTGCAGTATTGCCTAGAGGAAAAACCACTGGACTGGGACTCAGGAAACTTGGATTCTATTCTCATTTCTGCCTCTGGCCTGTGCATGATCTTGGGAAGTCACTTCCCCTTCTGTAAAATGGGGTAAACAATACTGCCCTCCTTTGTAAAGGGATTTGATCTCTGACAACAGTTAGTTGTTATTACATCCCCTGAGAAGTAGGCTGATGGCTCAGCTACAGGAAAAGGCCTTCTCTCTGTCTCCCAATCTCTGTGGGGTTTGAAGACAGAATCATAGGACTGGAAGGAGCCTCAAGAGGTTTTCTAGTCCAGTCCCTTGCTCTCAGGCAGGACTAAGTATTATCTAGACCAGGGTCTCAAACACGCGGCCCGTGGGCCGCATGTGGCCCGCGGAGGTCTTCCCTGTGGCCCGTGGAGCTCCCCACGC
Source organism: Trachemys scripta elegans (assembly GCF_013100865.1). Lineage (NCBI taxonomy): Eukaryota > Metazoa > Chordata > Testudines > Emydidae > Trachemys > Trachemys scripta. The sequence goes on from NC_048301.1 coordinate 121,839,885, forward strand.
CCCCCCCCATTACTTCCTGTCGCTGCCAAACTCCCCTCACCCCCACCCCCTCGAGTTATTTTCTGTGCCTGTTAAGCTCCCCGTGAGCTGCTCCCCAATGTTTGGGGCACCTGCCACCCCCACACGCCCCCCCCCCCCCCCGGAGTGTCTCCCGGCCCCCACTTGCTGCCTCCTCACTGCCCCGGAGCCTGGAGTCTGCAGCACATGTTGAATCCGCTCCGCTTTGCAGGCTGCCGGCAGGTCCTAGTATCCCTCTTCACTAGGGCCAGGGCAGGCTGCCCTTCCCCTGCCCTTCTGCCCTAGTCCTGAGCCTCTCTCTTCAGGGAGGTGCTGCCACCCTGGAGTCGCTCTAGGTAAGCGGCGCCAGGCCGGAGCCCGCACCCCGCATCCCAACCCCCTGTTCGGAGCCCCCTGCCACATCCCACACCCTCCCGCACCCCAACTCCCTGCCCTGAGCCCCCTGCCACATCCCACACCCTCCCGCACCCCAACTCCCTGTCCTGAGCCACTGCCACACCCTGCGCCCCGACCCCCTGCTGCACCCCGCACCCCTCCTGCACCCCACCCCCCAATTCCCTGCCCTGAGCCCCCTGCTACACACCTCCTGAACCTCAACTCCCTGCCCTGAGCCCCCATCACACCCCACACCCCTCCTGCACTGCCTGGGGGCACAGAGGGGGCAGAGTTGGGGTGAGGACTTCGGGGAAGGGGTTGGAATGGGGGTAGGGAAGAGGTGGGGTAGGGGCGGGGCCTCATGGAAGGGGTGGAGTGGGGGCGGGGCTGGGGGCAGCAAGGGGTGGGTGTCAGTGATGCAGCCCTCGGGCCAATGCACTAGTCCTCATGCGGCCCTCATGGTCATTTGAGTTTGAGACCCCTGATCTAGACCATCCCTGACAGGCGTTTGTCTAACCTGCTCTTAAAAATTTACAATGACAGAGATTCCACAACTTCCCTAGGCAATTTATTCCATAACCAGCCCCTCCCAATCATCCTGATCCCAGCACAGGGAATCTAACCCTTGTTGCCTGCACATATCACCTAAATGGGTGATACAGTGAAAAACAAAATGATATATGAATTAAAACGAAGACATCCATGCTCATGCCATGTGCTTTCCTGTTCAATGACTCTGATGTCCTGAAAGTACCTGCACAATCCAATGAAACTAGAACCCAATCACATATTATGGTAGTTTTTCCAACAGCAGCTTGAACAAATTGAAGCGCACCCCATGATACCGTAGCTGCACCTGCTTCCTCCCAACTTAATCTTTCAGCTGGAGGACTGAGGGATCATGATCCACACCTGGCCAAATTCAGCGTGAAGGTTATACTTTTTCAATAGGGCCCTGCAGCCAGGACACCAGATCTGTAGCACCTGCTGAGATTAGGTTTTTAAATTAGATCGGAATTTCTATTATTCATTTTCCACTGTTCACCAAACTAAGCTCTGTGAATTAATCAGCACAGGCTGCCCAACACTCACCCGTCATCACAAATGATGTTTACTCTTGCACCATACAGGTAATTTGTTGCATCAACAGCTCTGCCATGCTCTGGTCCTTTTGGAACACCACACGATTTCCCTAGCACAGAACAAGATCAGTGTTAGCGTGTTATGTTGATGCAACAAACTCTAACAGACTTACAAGAGACTATGGCCGGGGTGACTAAACTGTGGCTCGCGAGCCACATATGGCTCTTTTAGAGTGAAAGTGCAGCTCACGGAGCCCCCCTACCAGACTTGGGTTGGGGGAGAAATCTTGGGACTTCAGTCTTGGACCAGGCTGGTGGGCTTCTGCCCAGCAGGGTGATGGGTCTCAGGGCTTTTAGCAGGAGCGGGGCTGAAGCCCTGAGCCCCAGCAGGTGCCTGCTGCTCCGGCTCTTGATTGTTGTATGCGGCTCAAAGTGTCAGTACATTTGGCCACCCCTGGACTATGGCAATGGCAGACTAGCAGTGCAGTTAGTTCACTCTCCTCTCTGGGGTTTTTTTCCTACTTAACTGTGGATATTCTTATGTCCATATTAAGTGTTAAATTCTATCACTTTGTCAACTTCAATGGCAGAGACTCTTCCTATCTGGTACAGGGAATTATTTGTGATGCTTCCTCTGGTGCCAGGCACTTATTACCAGAAAGCACACATCATCAGACACTCACCGTGTCCACATGCCAAACAGAAGAGACCTGCTGCATTCAGGGAGCCACAGAGAAAGCTACAAACAGCACTAATGAGTATATTGGGAAAATATCTCTGTCCTTGATGGGGACAAGGATTTTTGCACATAAAAATATATGGCCTATTATATACATCCAGTGTTTTCCTAAGCAGACATGCCAGACTACTTGAGTCTAAGACTGCACAAGAAATTCACATCAGTATTAAGATATAACCTATTTCTGTCAAACAGAATATAACACCTACATACAAAGAGCTGCAGTTAAGGGTGATCACTCAGTTGGCTCCTTCCTCTCACCCTGTATTAATGTAGGTTTTGCACGGAATAGAACAGACACACACTCAATACAGGGAGCTTTGCCAACACTTATAGTATTCTTCACAATGCAGGCCATTCGTCATTGAAATTTTGTTATGTATTTTGGTATTTTAACAACTTTGCCATACATAGAGTTATTAAATATTACATTTATTTTTTAATACGGTGATTCAGTTTGGTTGAACTGTATGCTGAATGAGTGGTCTCTGAGGCTAGAATTTTTAAATGTGTGAATTTTAACAACGACAAAAATAATACTATTATTCTCCTTCACATATAGCTTCCAGGGATACTGTGCTCACCATTGTTAAATGAATATTTACCAGAGTAGGATATTAACTTTACTGCATTGTTTGTGATTTCCTATTGCTGCTGGGAAGCACAACAAACACAATGAAAAGCTTAGCTACTGCAAGTGCTGTCTAATGTTCAATAGTGCTCACTTTGCTTTCTCTCTACATTTAAAGCTGAATTCAAATTTCAAATCAAAACCTGACAAAAAGGGTTTTCAAACTAACATTGACAAGCCAGTGCCGAAATGTGAACCAGCTGCTTAACACAAAACACTCCTATCTGCTCACAGAGGGCCACTCGCTCAATGGAGAGAGAAAAGTGACAAAAAAGACACCCACCTCTACAGAACTCATGGGCTTCTGACCATGTTGAATTCTTAAGACAAGTAATGACAGGTCTCAGTTCGGTCTCCTCATATCCTGGACGACAGACATAACTCACAGTGGTCCCAGGAGGACAGTAATTCCTCCTCTCATCTTCCTTACTTAAGACAGCAGATTTTAACCTTGGTGTGGCACGACAGCCACCTAGCAAAAACAAACGAACAACAAACAAAAACATGGTCTGAAAGATTTAGCTATAAAGATAGGCATAAAAATTGTACTTTTAGCTTTATGTTTATAAACACACACACACACACGTATTTAAAAAAAAAGCAGAAACACAGCTCTGTAACATAAGTGAAGGGTACCAAACAGGTACCCTGCCCCAAAAGTTTATGATTTAGAGATAGGGTGACCAGATGTCCCATTTTTAAAGGGACAGTCCTGTTTTTTGGGAATTTTTCTTATATAGGCGCCTATCCCCCCTCCCCGTGACCCCCCACCTCCTGTGCTGTTTTTTCACGGTTGCTCTCTGGTAACCCTATTTAGAGGCAGCAGCAGCTATTACAGTACAGCCACAGCACTGCATATGAGCATTAGAGCAGGACACTTGACAAAATATGTAGGGGAAGGGAGATTTTTAAAAAATTATTTTTAAGGAAGAGACGCAAGCAACTTCAACAAAGTTAACTGGGTGCTGCTCCAAATAGCGGGTGGTACGAAGTAAGGAGTAAAAAAGAAAAGGAAGGAGCTAAGAGAGAGAGAAACGAATTAGTAGATTAAAGCTGCAGAAAGAGAAAGACAGATTTTCACCTGCTCCTCATCTCCAATTCTAACTGAACATTCTGTTTACAACCACTGTGTTGGGGTCACTAGGCCTGCCTGAGCCAGAGTTCTTCCATGTTTAAACTCTGTTCTTCCATGTTTAACTCTGATCGATCTTAACCAAGGACAGGTATTGGAATGTGTAAATAGCTGGTTAGCAATTACGACCTTGCTCATTTCAGGTACCAAACAATAATGATGAGGTTTGCATGTTTCTAGCTGGGGAAGGGGTAACAAACTAAGGGTAAACAGGACCAAATAACTGTTTAGAGAGAAGTTACTAACAAACTAGATTTATAGCCCTAGAATGATTTAGTTGCTTAAATGTATAAACATGCCTTCGGTAGAGAGGGGAGGGGGAGTAGAGGGGGTGGTAGAGAGGGTGAGAGAAGGGGGGCTTAGTTGTAAAATGTATAAAGAAGAGAGAAACTGTTTTTGCTGGTGTGCTCGATTTGAGACTTGCCTGTCTCCTTGCANAGAAGAGAGAAACTGTTTTTGCTGGTGTGCTCGATTTGAGACTTGCCCGTCTCCTTGCACCACTTTGAGATCTCAAATAAACTTTGATTGTTTCTCCACCCCGGTATCTTTATTGGCGTGAAGCACTCCGGGCACCGAACCTCACTGCTGCTATCCTTGGGCCCCTGTGCCGGCAACAACTGCACGGTTGTAATTTTCAACTGCAACCTTGTGGCCCTCTCTATTCTCTGTCCACTCTCTCCACTTTATTGAAGTCTCACACAATTCCCAGGGCCTCTACCCCACCCCATTCTCCTTGACCTCTCAGTGCCTTGGACACCATCAAGCATTTCTACTTCTTTTAATCCCATCATCTGCTGGCTTTTGTCACTCCATCCTCTCACAGTTTTCCCCCAGACTCTTCCATCTTGTACTTTCAGGTATGGTTTGGGGGATCCTCTAACTCTCCCCGAGCCCCACCCCATCAGTGAGAATCTGCCAGGATTCTCGCCTTGGCCCACCCTCTTTCTTGTGCACCTGTCTTTGGGATCCTATCTGCTCTCACAGCTTTGGATGTGATCGTTATATCGACAACTCACAAAACTCCCGTTTGGATTCCCTGCCAGTAGCTTAAAGTGCACATGGCAAAAACAGACCATGTTCCCTTGCAAATCTTTCCTTCTCTACATCCTCAGTTGCCACTGATTGAACAAAATCATCCTCCCCTCAGCTGCTCAGGCCTGGCAGGGAATTGGGGCATGGGCTTACATGGGGCGGCTCCCTGTCAGTGGTACAGTGGGGATGCCACTGTCCCTGTCCTGGCACCGCGAACTGTTCTGTGCCCCAGAAGCGGCCAGCAGCAGGTCCAGCTCCTAGGCGGAGGCACGCAATTGGCTCCACGCGACTCTCTCCTGGATGCACTGCCCTCCCCCGCCAGCTCCCAGCCAGGACGCTTATGCAATTTTGTAATATAAGTGGAACTATGCAGTAAATCATTTTCAAAACAGCTTTATTTCATATCTACCTGGCAATGTAGCAAAACTGTATGAGCGTCCTGAGGATGAAAGCATCCCCACCTAATTCTGAGCAGTCAAAACTCAAATAGAAAATTACTTCCCATTCCTGTCCATCTAAACCACACATTCCTGAATAAAGCCCAAGTTGTCTCATTGATGGATGTTCCCAGATTGCTTTGCAACGAGATTCTTGAATAAGCAGGTTAATTGAATATTGTCAGGGTAACAACCCTCCTGTATACAATACTATAAAATCCCTCCTGGACAGAGGCACCAAAATCCTTTTACCTGTAAAGGGTTAAGAAACTCAGGTAACTTGGCTGACACCTGACCCAAAGGACCAATAAGCGGACAAGATACTTTCAAATCTTGGATTGGGAGGGGGAGAAGGCTTTTGTTTGTGCTCTTTGTTTTGGTGGTGTTCGCTCTTGGGACTAAGAGGGACCGGACATGAAACCATGTTCTCCAAATCTTTCTGAACAAATCTCTCATATTTCAAACTTGTAAGTAACAGCCAGGCAAGGCATATTAGTTTATCTTTGTTTTCTCAACTTGTGAACTTTTCCTTTGCTAGAGGAAGGTTCATCTCTGTTTTGTTGTAACTTTGAACTAAGGCTAGAGGGGGTTCCTCTGGGCTCTTTGAATCTGATTACCCAATAAAGTTATTTTCCATCCTGATTTTACAGAGATGATTTTTACCTTTTCTTTTTAATAAAAGCCTTCTTTTAAGAACCTGACTGATTTTTCCATTGCCCAAAGACCCAGGGGGTTGGGTCTTTGCTCACTTTGTAACCAATTGGTTAGGATATTATACTCAAGCCTCCCCAGGAAAAGGGGTGTAAGGGCTTGGGGGGATATTTTGGGGGACGAGGAACTCCAAGTGGTCCTTTCCCTGTTTCTTGTTAAATCACTTGGTGGTGGCAGTGTACCAGGTTTTAACCTAAGCTGGTAGAAATAAGCTTAGGGGGCTTTCATGCGGGTCCCCACATCTGTACCCTAGAGTTCAGAGTGGGGAAGGAACCTTGACAGCTTTGCAACAAGATTCTTGAATAAGCAGGTTAATTGTATATTGTCACTGATCCAGCAAGGAACTTGAAACTAGTCATTAAAGCTAATTTTGAGTAGACCTATTCAGTGGGGGAAAGTCTGACATTTCCATCAGCGAAGGGTGGCCCGAGCAAATTTGTTCCAGAGAAAATAAAATACTTACCATTACAAAATTCTTCAATGGTTGACCACTGTGAGTTTGAAAGGCAAACTACAGTGTCTGACTTTCCAGGGATTTTAACAAAGGGATCACTGCACCTGTACGTCACTTCTGTGCCGATCGGGAAGCCCTCTGTGCGACTAGTATCACGGGGGACGGCACGACTGAGCGTTGGCGGGGTCCCACACAGACCTATCAAAAAAACATAAGAACATACTCTCATGTTAATAGGAGAGTGATTTATTTTAAATAATCTCACACAGCCGCCTTCGCTGAAAAGGATCCTGACATGCCTTAGATGCTACAGGGACCTGCCACAGGCCAGGGGAGCCCCGTTGTGGGGGTTCCTCAGGTTTTCCAGTAGCCTATGAGAACAGACAAGCCTCCGACAACCAGGGGTTTAAACTAAAGGCGTCTTCACGGCTGTGCTAGGTCAAGTTCTCTAAACAGGAATTAGGCGAGCAAGAGCGACCGCGCTGCACAATAACGGTGGAGGTGCAGAGCGCGATTGGATTAGCAGCACAGAGTAGCTGAGTCCCCACTGTATGACGAGCTCCAGCCTAAGCAACTCTCCAGCTCCCACCCACACTCCAAGTGGGCCAGCTAGTGACCAACTCGAGCTGGAGAGATTTATCCCTTAAACAAAAGCTTCTTTTGATCACCATGAATCCTGTGCTCAGAGCAAGAATGGGTATTTCTCCATCTTACAATCAGCAGTTTTATTTGGGGTTTTTTTCAGGGATGCCTGGGATTGTTTTCAGCACAGACACTGTAGAAAAAGGAATTTTGCAAAAGGAAAAATCATCAGTTCACTCATCTGACTGTTCTGAAAATCATATAAACAGCCAGGCCACTCCCGGAAAGACATCAGATGCCACAAGATGACTAGAGTGACTTTTACAGTTTTAGTATCTGACAAAACAGGCTAAAAGAAAAGAGGCCCAATCCCAGAATTGCTCCTTCTCTCTCCTATAAATATTTCAAAGCTCTATCTCTAACACACAAGTGAAAGTACCACTGAACAACATCACTAAGACAAACAAAAAAATGCAACTAATTTTACTCATTTCATTTTCCTTACTATTTCTGAGACTGGACAGTGCAAGATGTCCACATGCATGAGGTGTACTGTCCTTGTAGCCACACCATCAATTAACTCTTTGAACCGTAAACAATCTATTCCTCCGCACAAGAGTGAGGATTACAGTTCAGTTTTAGAGATGGATAATCTTTGGCCCTGTCAACATGCCTGGAGTGCCATTCACAATAGGAGACCCCCTGACATGTTACCAGCTCACTAGAATCAAATGCGAACAAGCTCTGGTCTCCCCCAATCTCAAAAGTACTCCTCTGATCCCACCTATCCCTTCAACTATTGCCCCATATCCCTTCCTCCGTCCCATCAGTGAACATGATGTTGTGAAGGCCAAAAGTATAACTGAGTTGAAAAGAGAATTAGTTAAGTTCATGGAGGGCAGGTCCATCAATGGCTATTAGCCAAGATGGTCAGGGGCACAACCACATGCTCTGGGTGTCTTTAACCCTCTGCCTGCCAGACTCTGGCACTGGACCACAGGGGATGGATCACTCTATAATCGCCCTGTTCTGTTCATTCCCCGTGTAGCATCTGGCACCGACTACTATCAGAGGCAGGATAATGGGGTAGATGGACCATTGGTCAGACCCACTACAGCCATTCTTATAGTCACTGCCTTGTGTTTCTGCCTTCTAACAGCATCCTTGATCCTCTCCACTTCTATAACTGCCCCTTCCCAGACAAATCTCCTACTCCTCCTCCTCCTCTTGCCTGAGTTCACCGATCAAATTCTCTTTCTTAATCCTGTCTGATCTGGGCTTCCATTAGCCTGCACTCCCCTGCTGATCCTGTCCTCTCTTGGGACCATCTCATCGGCTCACAAGACTTCAGCTACCAGCTCTGCGCTGACTCCTTACAATATATCCAGGTGCTGGGGGCATCGTCCCTGGAGCCAACAACTTATTCTCCCCACTTCCCAGTGAGACGGTGAAGGGGTTAATTACACTAAAACCGGGCTGAGAGGCCACATCACCAGTAGAGGAACCAGCACAGCCAGAGTAAAGCCAGGACCGGGTGAGCAAAGGGCTCCACGCACAGTTATCTGGGGTCCCACCCCAGACCCCGGCCCCGCACAGCCCCGCTGCAGACGGTGAGTTGGTTTCCCAGGCCGGGGGACGGGCACTGGGGAGCTCCGGGCTTGTCTCTCACGGGCAGAAGCGGGGCCAAGACAAGACATCGCCCCGGCGGGTCTCTGGCAGCGGAAACACCCGCCCCGACGGGCCGTGGGGCCAAGCCCGCTGCCCTGCCCGCTCACACCTGTCCCCCGGCCCGGGCTGTCCCGCGGCCGCTCGCTCCCCAGGGCCCCGACTGGCCGGGCCGAGCCCCTGCGCCCGCAGCCAGTGGGGCGGTGCCGCCTCGGGCGGGGCTCGCTGCCCCCCGCTCCGCACCCCGCGCAGCCAGTGCGGGGCAGCCGCAGGTCCCCGCCCGCCGGCCCCGCGCAGCCCGGGGCACCGCCCGCTGCTGGGGCCGCCGCGACTCACCGCGAGCCCCGGGCAGGGGCAGCAGCAGCAGCAGCGCCAGGAGCCCCCGGGCGCCGGACCGGCAGCGCGGAGCCGAGACCATGGCGGGGCCGGCAGCGGAGTCTCCGGGGCGCGACCGCTCGCTCCGGCTCTGCCGGCACCGTCGGGGGCTGGAGCTCAGGGACAGCGAGGGAAGGGGGCGGGGAGCAGGGGCGTGGCCAGGAGAGATGGGGCAGGTTCTGATAAGTGGGGGTGGGGCGCAAGGGGCGGGGCTTGTGTCGGGGGGAGGAGGCTGCGGTGGGCCCTGAGTTATTGGTTGGCCCCAGGGATCAGCATCGAGCCTGTGTCCCAGGGGGACCTGCCCAGGCACATACATGGAGGGGGCCGGCTCGCCCGCGGCACGTGTGTCTTTGGGGGTGTAGCCGTGGGCACATTACACGGAGGGGCAGCTGCTCCTGGGGTCACCCACCAGATCTAACCCCCATTTACTTTTGTTCATTAGTGTGTAAAATTGAAACATTTAAAGCCCTCCACGGGTTTCCCTTCCCGTCTGTATTCCTGAGTGCAACAGCCTTCCCCGGGACTGCTTCCAAGAGCAGACTTCCTACCGCGGGCTAGAGCGGTTTCTTTCAAGAGATATAAAACCCGTTGTTTGTACTAACCTAACTCTGTTCACACTTTTTCCTTTTGTGAATAACCTGTACGACACTGTTATTATATCAGGTCACAAGAATCTGAGATTGGACGCTTAGACAGGGACTGTGTTATTTAGAAATTTTTATTTAAAAACAACTTCCTCTTTGACCGAAATTCAACCATCAGGTATGGCTGGTATTTAATCTGAATATTGATGCATTTCCCACAAAGGCTCAGTGTTGAGAGAGGTGGGGGGAAGGAAGAGGAAACAGTCCCCTAATGCATAGACCTGGTCCATTCCACATGGCTATATTTAGTTTCTGATCCAATACAGTAGGACACATGTCTGACATTCTGTTTTTGTTAGTTTTCCTTTTTTAATTTATTCTCGGTAAAATCAGTATAAACGGTGAGTCACTACGATTGGAGAAAATGTTGTATAGCACGGAAAACATGTAGTGCTTCATAGCTGAATAGCATTGTCTTTTTCCCCACAAAGTTTACAATCTAAAGCCGTTTCTGTACGCGGCTCAGTGCTGCTGCTCTGGGCTGAACTCCACCCATCTCTCTAGGAAAGTGGCCTTTATCATCCTGAAATTCTTCCCTCAATGTCTGTCACCACCACCATTCTGTCACACCAGTCAGAGCTGGTTTGCCAAGCCCAGAAAGGGTGCGCAGTGGAGCGAAGCTGCGCCAGGAAAGCTTCTCACAGTTACCCTTCTCTATGGCACTTGCCTCACAGAGCAATGACTGGCTTCTGAGCCACCCATGTGTGTGATTCCAAATACCTGTTGTGACATGGTGAGGTGAGGGCTCTGTTACCCCCGTCCTGCACCCTAGGATGCCTTACAATGCCTTGTGGAAGTAACGCCCACCGGGGCCATCCACAAACAGCCTTCCTTCGTGCAAGTCACAACCTACCAGCCACACTTGGGTTACACTCTGGCTTTTATCAGCCTTGGTTACTTTTTCAGGGTAAACCTAAGACACTCCCACTCCCAGATTTACCCCCTCCCCCCAAAAAAAAAATTTCTGGGCAGTCCAGAGATAGTTCTATTGTCCTTTTAAGGTAGGTGTGAATAAACTACGGCCTGCAAGCCATTTTAAGCCGGCCCCCAGGCTCCCGCTGGAGCTTGCCCCACTCCCGTGCTCCAGCTGGGGTGCTGGGTCGGGAGCTGCACCCCACGACTCGTCCCCGCTCTGGCACTCCAGCCAGGGCACTGGTTCAGGGGGCTCCTCCTGCGTTCCAGCTAGGGTGATGGGTTGGGGGCCACACCACGCGGCTCCCAAAACCTGTGGCATGGCCCCGCTCTGGCTCCTACGTGCTCCGATGGCCCCCTCCAGGGCTCCAATGGGAGCTGTAGGGGTGGTGCCTGCAGATGGGCAGCGTTCAGATCCACCTGACTGTGCTTCCATGTAGGAGCTGGAGAAGGGACATGCCACTGCTTCCAGGCTGCTTGGAGCCTGCACCCCCGAGCCTCTCCCTGCACCCCAAACCCCTGTCCCAGCTCTGATCCCCCTCCTACTCTCCAAACCCCTTGATCCCAGCCCAGAGCACCCTCCTTCACCCCAAACCTCTCATTTCCGGCCCTACCCCAGAGCCCACACCCCCAGCCAGAACCTGCACTCCTTCTCGTACCCCAACCCCACTTTTGTGACCATTTATGGCCCGCCGTACAATTTCTATTCCCCGATGTGGCCCTCGGGCCAGAACGTTTGCCCACCCCTGCTTTAAGGGAACAATACACAATAATTTGTCACCTCAAATTGAGTTACCCTGACAATTTAACTTCATTTCCATAAAAGAATAAAAACAGATGTATTTAAACTACAAAGAGAGAGATTTTAAGGAAGTACAAGAAATGGTGCATGAAAGTTAGAAATGGTTACATGAAAAATAAAGATAAAAAGCTTCCTGGTACTTAACTTAAACTATACTTGATTCAAAAGTGAAGTCCTTACCCCATCCTATCAGCATTACAGACTGAACTCTTCCAGTCAGGACACCTCCCTCATGTCCAGCAGCTGTTTCTTCTGGTCTTCTCAGGTACAAAGACGGAGCTGGACAGGGAGAGAGGAGTGGCTTGGGGTGTTTGCCCATCACTTTTATATTTCATTTCCCCCTTGGAAATGCAAGCCCTTGAGAGCACTTTCTAGTACAAATTCCTTCCATGTGAGAGCCAGGCAGAAAAATCTCCTGGTAAAAAGTCCCATGCTGTTTTTCTCACCCCTATTTGCTGAAATGCAGACCTCTCTTGTCCTCTGCCCTCCCCCTTTCATTGTCTGAGGACTCTGTTTACATGGAAATTTGAGGTAAACGCACATCCCTTTAAAACTTGCTTGACCTGTTTTGCCTAACTATTGTGGAGTTTGAACATGCCCCATCAATGCCATGCGGGGGGAAATTCATAACTTTACATACAATGCCGCACACATTTTACCATGATATTGACCAGTGAATTATAAGTTTTCAAATGATACCTTACAAGGCATCCTTTGTGCAAAGATTATTACAATAGCATGTAGGGTGTGAATACAGGGTGTATTCGGTCACACACGTGCATTAGCCTCTATGCATTAACAAGCGCCTGGCCCCCAGTGTCCAGCTATGCCTCCTTCATGCTCTTTGATTCCATGCGCTGACTCACCAAACAGCTGAATGATGGGATGTGAGCAGAGGAATCCTGGGACTTTGGATGAGTTATCAACTGCTAAAATGTCAGTGAAACCTGCCCAGGAAAATGTTTAACTTGTCACAATAATGGAACAGGGCTCTTCTAAGACTCAGCCCATGCATTGGGAATGGCTGGGAGCTGCCACAGGGCAGGGAAGGAAAGAAGCAGGCTGAGCTCGATTCAAATCACTCTCTCACAGTCAGTACAGGACCACCTCCCTCTCATCCCCAGGACATCCCCCAAGCTGGGGGAACCAACCCAGGCAGGCGCAGCCCCATTCCATGGGGGAGGTGATGGTTGTGAGAGGCAGAGTTGGGCTGAGCTCCACCCAAATCAGCCTACGAACCCAGTGTCTGAGGAGCTATTCTGGGATAACAACCTTCTCCTGCTGCCAGCTAACAGAGTGAGTTCTGTAGATGAAGTGGTAGCTCTCTGTGGTAGTGTGTGTAGGGGCAGGGCTGGCTCCAGGCACCAGCTGAGTAAGCTGGTGCTTGGGGCGGCAGATTGTTGGAGGCGGCATTCTGCCCAATCCTAGGGCGGTACGGAGAATCAGAGAATTTTTTTTTCTTGTTCCGCTCTGGCCGCCCTGTATGGGGCGGCAGCACGGAGAATCAGAGTGCCCTGCAGGGCAGTCCTCTTCCTTCCCTCCCCGCTGACCGGAGCGGAGCCCTCGTGGCAGGCGGCGGTGCAGCCGGAGGGGCTGCATGGCAGCACCCCTGCTGTAGCCCTGGCCGCCCCCTTCTCTCTCTCTCCCACCTGCTCCCCCCCCCCCCCCCCCCCGCCGGCCCCCCGTCGCAGGTTTTTTTTTTTTTTTTTTTTGGCTTTGCCGTTCTGGCCGCCCCATTTTTTTTTTGTTTGTTTGTTTTTGTTTGCTTGGGGGAGCCAAAAAGCCAGAGTTGGCCCTGGCAGGGGAGAGATTTGCAGTCGTATGTAACAGAATTAGTTAGCTGTTTAAAAATACTAGGAAATTGTATTCAGTAAGAATTTATTTAGGTTGCAAAGTCAAGCACCAAGGAGTTCAATCCAGCATTTCTTAAGATTGCTCATGCATAACACCAGACTTGAAGCTGCATTTAAACAGCACCTAGGACATGGAGGCCCTGCTCCATGACTAAGGCTCCTTGGCCCTCTGCTAATACAAATAAAGAATGCAACGAATCTGTGGTAGACCCAAAAGCAGAGCTGAAAACAGAACCCACAACTTCTGACTATTATGCTGATGCTTTAACCATGTAATCACCTTCCTCCCTCACACCCACTCATCTCATCCTCTGCGGATCCTGGATGTGAAGGTCTTATCTGCAACGGCAAGTTGTCAAGTTTAAAACTTTGACTATTTAACTACCTCAACGGGATAATATCTTAATCACAAAGAAATGCAATTCAAAACCTTTATGCACTCATTGCCTATCCCTTCTTACATTTTCTGTTATGGCCTTTCAGTTAAAGATACCTTTTAAATATCTGGTAGCTTTGGAAATACATATCATAATAGCCTGTTTATTGACCTCTTGCCCTCAATAGTGTGCCTGTTGTTAGGGTTCCCTCCCCACTTTGAACTTTAGGGTACAGATGTGGGGACCCTCATGAAGACCCCTAAGCTTATTTTTACCAGTTTAGGTTAAAAACTCCCCAAGGCACAATTTTCCTCTTATGCTTCGGATTAGGTAATTGCTGCCACCACCAAGTGATTTAGACAAACATTTAGGGAGAGCCACTTGGAGCTCTGCCTTCCCCAAATATCTCCCCAAGCACCTACACCCCCTTTTCTGGGGAGGCTTGAGAATAATATCGTCACCAATTGGTACAGGTGAACACAGACCCAAACCCTTGGATCTTAAACAATGAAAAGTCAATCAGGTTTTTAAAAGAAGAATTTTAATTAAAGAAAAAAAGGTGAAAGGAGTACCTCTGTAAGATTAGAATGGAAGATAATTTCACAGGAAAATCAGATTCAAAACACAGAGGAGTTCCCTCTGGGCAAAACTTTAAAGTTACAAAAAGAAAACCAGGAATACCCTTCCTCTCACACAAGGGAAAACACAAGCCAAAATAAAGGTAAATTAATGCATTTCCTTGCTAAATACTCACTAACTCTATAGGAGTTGGATTGCTTGCTTCCTTGATTTGTGTCCAGCAGAACACACACACACACACACACACACACACACACACACACACACAAAGGCTTTCCTACCTCTCAGATTTTAAAAGTATTTTGTTCCCTTATTGGTTCTTTTATTCAGATGTCAGCTAGGTTATGAGCTTCTTAACCCTTTACAGGCAAAAAGGAAATTAACCCCTAACTATATGTTTGTAACACCTATATTTTCCCTATTTAGAAAAAATGGCATTGTTTTCACAGTGCCAACCTCCTTAACATTCCTGTTCATAATCTAACAGGTGGTAGGGAGAGTAGGAGAGAGGCAGCTGAAGCCAGAATAGGGTTCTGAGCTCGTTTTCAATGGGTTCTTCTTCGGACATCCTGTGGGACATGGACCAAAGAGGAATATTCATCCAGATTACATCCTTTCTGACTGGTTAGGAAATCTGTGCACTCTAGTACAGTTGCTTACCTGCAACAGCAAAGAGGCAAACTTCCTTCTGTTCTGTGAGCAGCCAGTGATTGGATCAGGGCAGAGAGCTAGATTTCAACTTCACTTTTAAATAGTTAACCAGACAATTTCTAGTAACAAGTATGAAAACAGAGTCAGGATCTTTATTCAGTATTCCTTTTATTTTTTTAAAAAAGGACATCCCAAATAAGACATTGTAAATCCCACAGATTTCTTCAACTATAGTTTCTTCACCTGTGGAAAGATTTGTTCATATTGCTAAACAAAACTCAGTGCTGATTGTGGTTGGCCCCAAAAGAGAAACAAACACGTTTTAAATCTTACAAGAAAAATGCACCTTTATAATCAACACCCCCTTAGTAGCAGAGAGAATCATTTCCTGAATTTAAAAAGCTGGTTTTAAGATCTCCAAAGAGTTTTTAACGACTAAAATATGAAAATAATATCACTATAGTCACTACATAGTCTCTATAGCACTGGGGAATTTGCTCTGGAGAAGTGCACTTTTGATCTTACTGTACTTCTTATAAGGAAGTGCTTGTTGATTGTACGGATTGTAGTTTTGATGCTCCACACTGAAAAACTAGTTTCAGAAGCAAGCATGGGGAAGAACAGGACATTTTATACCACACAAACGTGTGTTAGGTGCTTGTCTAAAGAGGCATTGGCCCTGTGCTGCCAGACCCTTGAGCCTTTGTAGAACCTTGGTTGATTTCAGGAGGGCTCCACACAACTGCAGGGTCTGTTCACACAGTGCAGCTTGCAGAAGTAGAGCTGAGATCTGTTTTACATTTTAACTAAAAATAGCATCTTATTCTGGACTTGTGCTTTCTGTGGAACTCAGGGTGGGGTCATTACTAGTAACTGACCACAAAAGCTAAGCACATTTAGTAAGACAGGGTGTAACCCGATAGTTATGAGATATGGGGAAATGGTGTGTTTACGGTTTCACAGCCTGTTCCCTTTATTTCTAACTCACAGAGGGAGCTGGTAGTGAGCCTGTGTGAGGGTGGCTAGGTCTTTCTATTACAACAGAGTCTTGTGAAGTTAGATTTTCTCAAACATCGCCATTGTTTGCAGCAGCCCTTTGAAATTCAGCAGGAAGAAAGCGCTCAGGTTAGACAGGTACCTTTTTTTGTGCCCCCTCCCAGGCAATTCCATTCAGGATTGGCTGAGATATCAACTTAAAAATAAATAAATAAATCACCATTTCCCGTCTCACTCACAGTTCCAAAAAATGTTGGCAGCCTGCCAAAAAGCAACACAAATATCCCAAGTCCTACACTATGCCACTACAGCAGCAAGACGCTGCACTAGGAATGCCTGGGAGCTGCAACACTGGGTCAGGAGCCCCAACAGCCCCATTAGCTAGCACATGGGCCCCTATAGATCATCTCCCACTCCGGGGGCACCACACTGGGCAGGAGCTAGAGGCCAGTGAGGAAGCCCTGGAGCCCACCAGTGAAAGAACTGTCAACCTGAAATGTTAGTAGCAGAGGTGCTGGAACAATGTCTATAATGGGGGTGCTATGAGCCACTGAATCATTGTAAACTCTGCATACAATGGAAACTACTTCAAGCCAGGGGGTGCAGCAGCACCCCTAGTTAGTAGAAAGAATCCCTTCTTAATGTTTTTTCTACTTCATTGTCTCTAATATTTCTCTCTGTTGTAGGGTTACCAACCCTCCCGGTTTCACTGGAAGTCTCCTGGAATCAGGCCCTATTTCCTGGAGGCTACTGCAGCCAAATTGGGAGATTTGCGGTGCTAGCAGTCTGGCAGCTCAGCGGGGCTAAGGAAGGCTTCCTGCCTGCCCTCGCTCTGCGCTGCTCCCGGAAGCAGCTGCCACCGTCCCTGTGGCCCCTGGGGGGTAGGGGTGGAGGCAGGGATCTCCGCACACTGCCCAATAGCTCCCATTGACCAGGAACTGTAGCCCATGGGAGCTGCAGGGGTGGTGCCTGCAGGCAGAGGCAACATGCAGAGCTCCATGACCACCCCCATGCCTAGAAGCCGCTGCCAGAGGGATGTGCCGGTCACTTTTGGGAGCTGCCCAAGGTAAGTGCTGCCCCCCTCACTCCCTCCCGCATCCCAACCCCCGCCCCAGCCCAGAGCCCGCATCCTGCGCCCAAACTCCCTCCCAGAACCTGACCCCTCCCCGCTCCCACATGCAAACTCCCTCCCAGAGTCCACACCCTCTCCTGCAGCCCAAGCCCCTCCCCTGGGCTCAGCCCAGAGCCACCTCCTACACTCAGAACCCCTTGTCCCCACCCCCCCAGCCCAGAGCCTGAACTCCCTCCCGCACCTCAACCCCCTGCTCCAGCCTGGTGAAAATGAGTGAGGATGTCACTTCCATCAGCTCCACAGCATCAAGTTCAAGCTTCTACCAACCGACTACAGAGACCTGCCTAACTCAACCCCTTCCTTCTTCTCTGACCTGGTTTTGCATTGCTCTCTGCCCTCTCAAAACCAATCTGTGCCTTTCCCCACACTAATATGCCCAAAGACCCTCAATGAGCTCATCTGCAAGGCCATTCTCCAATTTCCCCCTCTTGATGATCTACTTCTGCCATGATGCCTACAAAGAACTAGCTAGCTGATAATGGCAAGTTCAAGCAGTTATTGGCATTACATGGCATCCAGGGCTCCCCTTTGGGCATGTTAAGTTTAAACTATTAGCAAAATATCCACGAGGAAGCGTCAGAAAAAAGAGCTGAAATGCAGGATTTGGTGGACTGAGACAGGTTATGGTTGGCGAAGTAGATCGGAGAGTCATCAGGATAAAGATGGTAGCCAACACCAACCATGTTAACAGATGAGATCATTTATCTAAGAGGCACAGAGTCAGAGTGCTGTGGGAATCCCGTAGAAAGTGAAAGCGAGAGAAGGACCCACTCCTTTCACAAAAAAAAAAAAAAAAAAAAGTGAAGGTACAAAGAGAAAGGTAGGAAAATCATGAGTGAACACCAAGGGAGGACACTGTTTTAAGAACAGCATGTCTTAGAGTGTCAAAAGCAAATGAGATGTGGAGGAAGAAAGATTAGAGGCTCTAAAATTTGGCCACAAATAGGCTGTTGAAAACAAAACAGCACTTGAAATCCTAGCAGACTGCAGATTGCACATGGCATATCTACTCTGTATCATGGTCATACAGCTGTGTATTAAGCTTCATGAATGCCAACCTCACTTTTAAAGAGATTAAAGGTGGGGCTTTTTTGTTTTTTAAACCTGGATCATTATTAGCAATTGGTTTTAGAGCTGATCCTATTACAAGAGATTACACATAAGAACACTAAAAACAAAGATGCCATAGAATTAATGAAAATAACCAAAGACACCACCTTTTCTCTATTCCCTCTTCTCCTGAGCTACAGAGAACAAAGGCTCCAATCCAGAGTCACATGGAACCTACCTAAATTAAGCAAGCTATATTACATACCTATACTTCTAGCACGGGCCCTGCGGCTTCCTAATATTATTGGACTGGAGACCAACATCCAGTTTGCATTGTCGTTTCAGGGGGTGTTACAGTCCCAGCCTGGGAGGTGAGATTGTGGGTGTGCACAGGTCTTTTGTGCACCCCCAGCTGTAGCCCAGTGGGCCAGCTTATTTGTAATATATTTATTGCTTTGTTAATGATGATTAAAAACTCAAGTTCAGTGCACCTTTCTTTGATGTTTGTCTGTGTTAGAGCTTTCTCTTCCTTACTAAGAAAAGTGGACATAATAGACTAAAGGCAAAGAACCAGAAAAGAGGAACAGCTGAGTGGAAAAAGAGGAAGTTCCCCTGCTGAGTTACACTGAGTGTTTCTGACAGGCACCAACTTCTGACTGAGAGGTTGCCTGGATTTTTCATTTAGATTCTGATTTAGAATTTTCAAAGATGAGTTACCTATCCTGGGTAGGTAGGTTACCCCCTGTGCGCCCCTCGGAGTCCCATCTGGGGTGCCATCTGTAGCCTGACCCAAAGTTGGGTCTATATAATTGTAATCTAAGGATAAACAGGTTTTTGTTCCAAGATTAGGCCAAGTAAGATTATTGTAAAATCATCATATAATTTGGGAATCCCAATGTGCATAGGTGCAACACTCACACTATAGGAACTTTTCCTATATATAAATATATGATTTATTAATAATTTAGCAAAGATTATACACACACTTAAACTTAATAAGGCAGATAGAGATAATACAGAAAGGACATTTGGACGTCTATACTTATACCCTTATCTTTTATACTTAACCATTATCTTTCTTATTACCATTATTGTCCTCATCTTCCCCAGTGGCCATTATTTTGGCCCCTCCCAAGGCCTACATCTCTCCAACCTATTTGCCACCCTGGGATGTTACTTTTATAGTAGGTTACGCTGCCGCTGCCATGACCAATGCCTATTTAATAGAGGTTCTTATTTGTATTTACTCCCCTTAAGGTATCCATTTTTATAGGTTAGTATATGTACGATGTTACCCTATTAGCATATACGTTAATTTGCTGTCACGGCACCTTTGCAGTCAGAAGTTCTGTTCGGAACCTTCCAGATGCTGATGTCAGCAATGTTCTGTGCTGGTGTCGCCTATGTTTTGTGGGTGGCTGATGTCAATATTTTGGACAAAATCCTCCCTCTGGCATGCCACTTTTAGTTCCCTATAACTTATGAGAAACTTAAGTTTATCGGCCTCAAGCCTCATACTATCTACTAAAGCCAAATCTTATGAAAGCCTGTAGGTTCCTTGCATCCCTACTAAATATAATAAAGCAGGATAGCAAAGCAATGAATATAATACAGGTAAGCTGGCCCACTGGGCTACAGTCCTCCCGCCCCTTGATAGGGTGATTGCCAATGAACCCTATCACTTAAATTAGGGCTTTACTGTTTGTTTAAAGTCTGTGCCTTACATACATTAGATGACTGATGGAAGCACCACCTGCCCCATTAAGATGTGAGTAAAAATGCCTATGGAGTGTAACAAAATTTAATGTGCCCGTACCCTTCAATTGACCATAATTTTTTTTTGATATTTGGTCATTGCCATACTCACCACTTTCGATAAATGTTACCCTCTAGATACTTGGTTAACCAGGTGGGTTACCAATGATGAAGATTACGATGGATTTCGTTGGTACTGCCTTCTGGCCACACTGCTGTGTGTTCACCTCAAACATTACTCTGATATACTGATTCACTTGTTAGAACACCAGGCCATCAGTGAAACTTTTCACCTTGGGAGAAATACTACCAGAGGAGGTACTTTGCTGTGATAGTAGTAGACATTATTTTTCAGGTGACCTACTGAGTGGAGCTGCCAAGTGACCAAATACATCCTCATCTGGATTGGACCCAGTTAACGAGGTACCATATTGCCATCTTAGTTAAATAAGAGTTTTAATTAGGATGTAGTATTACAGACCCCCTATTTGAGCTGCCCTCCATAGAAAGCTGTGGCATTTTTCAGTAAGGATTAGAGCAAGTGGCTCTTCTTGTTTTATATTTAAAACCAACTTTAATATTACTATATTGCAACTACATATTTTGGATTAAATGTGGGGGGTTTTCAACCCATAATTATGCTATATGTGTATACTGTATGCAGAAATGTGATATATGACATGGTTTTTATGATCTCTTTGATATAAGTGTAGCCACCTCCCACACTGGAGTTATTGATGAGAGGATAGTTTTTTTTCAGGTTGCTATAGGTGACATGGTTACATTTGTTAGCTGAGGGTTACACCTTTACCTGGTATACCCTTTTACGATATGTTTAGTTTTTATACATATTGTAATTCAATACATATATACACACACATCGATATTATTCGTTTAGGCAATGAACTTAATACTGTCAGTTTTGATTATTAATTTTTTCCAGGTTTGATATACTGGGGATGAAATTATATGGCTTCAAGGCAGGCACCAATATACCAAAGACTGTCCTTGCACCAGAGCAACAAAAAGTGTTCTTATATTAATTCTTAAGCAAAACCACCAAAATATTTTACAAGGGCAAATTCACAAATAACAAATAGTTATTTGTTATATTATTATACTATTTGTTGAATAGTTAACAGGATTAATTTTTACTAGACATATACTAAAGCCAACCTCATTTTGTAACGACGTCTATTCCTCTACACCTTCTCATCCTGTGGGATCCCAAGACACCAAGATGCCCTAAAGCTCCTGCAGGCTAGTGGGTCAAGCTCATCAGCCCTACTACAGAATATGAGAAGGTGGCCAGATACTCAACACTGTTGGGAAGAGTGGGGGTTTTGCCTCATACTGGGAAGGATTATAGCATTTGATCCCTCCTTGGCTCTGTTCCCTTAGGACACAACCACCTCCCCTTTGCACCTCTGTGCTCTAAAGCAGCCTTCCTATGTTCCTCTTTACCTCCTTCCTTTTCCATTTCCTTTCAAATGGCCAAGTGAACATAGATCTACTGAGCTCCACCAAGAAAAATATGTAACTGGCAGCTGTACATTTTGGTAGCAGCACTGGGTCTGTTCCGATGAAAGAGTCTATGACAACATGTTTTAGCCTGCTTGGAAACTCCTTTGCCCAGCCTAGATGTTCTCCCAGAGATAAGTTGAGTAAAACAGATCAGGCCAGGCAGATGTTAAGGGGACAAAAATGAAAGCAAGTGCAACACAAACAGAACCCCTTTTTGAACTACATACCTGATCTCCATTCTACCATGTCTAGGAGCACGATCAGGTACCAACTAGTGTAATGACCTGATGAACAAAAGCTTTGGAGTCCCTGAATTCTGCTATTAATTATAGACTTCACCCTCCTTGCTTAGATTCAGATGGTGATCTCATCTTCAGGAGTGTAACAATGGGGTTATTCCATAGATTTCACTGGAGTTATCACCGGTTTTACACCGGTGTAAACGTAATCAGAATCTGTCTCTTGGCATATAATGGGAAAGGCTGGACATGTTAGGCCAGATTCCAGGCTGCTTTGTGCCACTCCTGCAGCGTACAGGGACTGCAAAGGGAGTGGTGTGGTCCCCAGAGGAATTCCCCCAGTGCAGGGAAAGCATATGCAGCCCGAAAACTGCCTCTCATACACCCCCTGGTGTAGGGTACTGCCAAAGCATGAAGAGAAGTGGCCAGAGCACTTCATGTTCTGGAATTCTTGGCTGCAGGGGAACCCATTGGCAGCGGCCATGGGAAAGCTGCTCAGGGTTCTGAGGGGTTGTGACTATTCCAGGAACAGGTGGGACCTGTGTGGGCGCGTAGTGCTCGAACGTACACAGGAGGCTGCACAGGCCCGTAGAGCCTGAGGAACCTGAAATCGGAGAGGTATAAAGGGGGCTTAAAGCCCCGATGTCCCAGTCAGTGCTTTGTGTGCCAAGCCTCTTGCAAGCGGTAGCACTGAATCTTGCTCCTATCTTTCAGTCGCAGCACTTCCTGTCAGTGAAGGTTTGAACTGTTAGTGGTCATGACAAGGCATTTCTGTTCCACCTCTGAACACTCACATTCTACATTAGTGGCTCTCAACCTTACCAGACTACTGTACCCCTTTCTGGAGTCTGATTTTGTCTTACATACCCCCAAGTTTCACCTCACTTAACTACTGGCTTACAAAATCAGACATAAAAATACAAGTGTCAAAGCACACACTTACTGGAAAATTGCTGACTTCCTCATTTTACCATATAATTGTAAACTAAATCGATTAGAATATAAATATTTTATTTACATCAGTGTATAGTATACAGAGAAATATAAAGAAGTTATTGTCTGTATTAAATTTTAGTTTGTACCAACTTTGCTAGTGCTTTTTATGTGGCCTGTTGTAAAATTAGGCAAATATCTAGATGAGTTGATGTCCCCCCGGAAGACTTCTGTATACCCCTGCTTGAAAACCAACGTTCTACGTCATCCAAGAGAAAACGTACATTGAGGTGCCAAAGTAGCTTTTAGCTTTCCACAAAGGTACGTACACAGTCTGCTCCCTCCCCTCTCACACATTCCTGTCCTGGGCCTTAAAATAACACAGCCAAGTTCATGAAAGAGAATTCCAGGAGAAAAACATTCACCAGTCAGTCATTTTGAGCACCAGGTAGCTGATAGTTTTATTAGGGAACTTGGAATTCCATCGGCATTTAGGGCGTTCAGGATCAGACTCTCAGCGATTGTCTATATTACAATTTAACTATATCAGCATAGATAGTCCACACTACAGGACTCAGTTATATCAGTACAAAGGTGCTTATAGCAGTATAGCAAACCTCGTATGGGCAAGGGAATAAGTTATACCACTCTAACTGCATCCATATTAGAGCTTTTACCAGTGTAACTATTCTGCTAACACATCACACATCTAATGGAAATAGACATAGCAGTCAAACTTTGGACCAAGCTGTAGTGCAATTACACCTAGGGATGGGTGAGGGGGCCAGTTGCCCTGGGTACCAATTTCCAGCACATGCAAATCAACATCTGGGTTGTGTGCACCCTTTAATTTTGCTCTGACTTTGCTTTTTGCTCATCCATTTGCAGGGGATCAGAAAACGAAACACCTAGGGCCAGCCATAGGAATGAACCACTATTTAAACACTCCTTTCTTGGTTGTGCTATCATTAACTGGACATCTCAACTAAATCTAGTTGTAAAATTTGATGTGAGGTGCTCTAACTAGCACACACATTAGTAAATGCAGCAATACCTGTGTGACCTTGCATTCCATATGTTTTATGGAAATATGCTTATGCGTGTAAATATAATGTAACTGGAATATGCTGTATGCAAAAGTCTTTTGTAAAGTATCATTACAAAGCTTATAATCTACTGAGTATGTTCATCCTATTTGTATGAATGTATCATTCTTGTATCTGAAGCTAGAAATATGAAGTATTACTCTGAAGTCCTATTGTAACTATGCAAAGTGTGGGCCATTAATGGTGGCTTGGAATCTTGATGGCTCCCATTAACTGGGACAATTGGTTGTGAATAGCTCTGTTTTCTCGCAAACCTTCCTGGGTACTGCAGGCCAGCCCTGAAAGACTGGAGAATAAGGTCTTAGATTGACATGTGATCATGTCACCTGGTAGTGAAATCCATCTTAAACTTGGTGCTTTTCCATTTTGAAGGAGGGGTGGGGGCCCAGAGAGACAAAAGATTACCGCCTTGTGCCAAAGTGATAAAATGGAGTGGAACAGAACAAAGGGGGCTCCCAGTCATGGGAAATCCCCTGCTTTTCACCTAAGATGCCTGCTGGAACTAACAAGGTCTGTACCAGGGGAAAGGATTGGGCCCAGACTAGGAAGGAGTCTAGTCTGTGAAAGAAGCTTATTGGAACATCTGTGGGGGTGAGATTCACCTGTATTCAGTTTCTTAATGGATTATGCTTAGCCTTGCATGTTTTGTTTTATTTTGCTTTTTAACTTACTTTGTTCTGTTATTACTTTAAACCACTTAAATCCTACTTTTTATACTTAATAAAATCACTTTTGTTTATTAATTAACCCAGAGTAAGTGATTAATACCTGGGGGAGCAAACAGCTGTGCATCTCTCTGTATCAGTGTTATAGAGGGCAGACAGTTTATGAGTTTACCCTGTATCAGCTTTATACAGAATAAAAGGGATTTATTTGGGGTTTGGATCCCATTGGGAGCTGGGTGCTGGAGACAGGAGTACTTGCTGAGGTGTTTTCAGTTAAGTTTGCAGCTTTGGTGGCATGGTTCAGACCCTGGGTCTGTGTTGCAGCAGGCTTGCATGTCTGGCTCAACAAGACAGGGTTCTGGAGACCCAAGTTGTCATGGAAGACAGGCTCAGAGGTAGTTTCAGGACATCAGGTGACAGTCCCAAGCGGGTCTCTATGACCGAACCCGTCACAACCTGTAGGTCAGATTTTCACCAGACACTGAGTGCAGTGTAGAGACTACAGACTGTTACCAATATTACTAATTATATTGCAAAACATAAGCCAAAACACATCAGTTGAAGAAGCAAAATACTTGTTGAAAGAAAAACCCTGTGATCAAGCACTGGCCAATTATTTGACCTACTAAGCATGGGAGAATTAGCTGCAATGAATATTAAAATGATATTTATAGAGAGAAACAAAATTGCAACACCATAAGATATTCAAAAAATAATTGTTTGGGTAATCTGAAAATTCTGTATATTTGTATGTGTGTATTTCTGCAAGGCTTCCAGGTACAATTCAAAAAGGAAATGGAGACTAAATGCATCCCCGATATAATTTTAGCTATAATTTCAGTGTAGTAATTTCTAGGCAAACAGAAGAATTCCTCTGCTATTGTAAAGGCTTCAAGAAATCACTCAACTAATAGCATGTAGAGTTAAATCCTATTACAGGATTTAGTTTGATGATTTCAGGAAACACATCTAGCCAGTAAAAATAATTCAGAGTGAAACATTCTCTTTTTCATAGCAGGAAGACAAACGCTTGTCACATGTAGCACCTTTCTTCATGAGGGACCTTAACATGCTTTAGAAATTATATTAAACTTACACACTATTACCATATAGAACATTAAGAATTCTAATGACATGTCGACACCTCTAGAGTGTAAGGCAGCAATGGATACACCAGGCTTCAAAGAGGGGAGAGAGAGAGAAAGAGAGAGAGAGAAGGTGGCTGTGCTGACCAAAACCAGGGCAAGGAGTTCTAGGAAAGCATTTGAGCTACCAGGCTACATGGTTTATACATCTGGTTTGGTTATTTTGAGTTAACTGCATGGCAGAAAGGTGCCTGTACAGACCTTTATCAGATGAGTGTCCATTCAGATCAAACCCAACCTAGAGAGGGGGATTTCTATGGTTATACATGAGTCTCAGGTGCACTTCCCCTTGCTGGCCCTGCAACAAATACTACTCAGTAAAACTGACTATTCCCAGGAAAGCAGTTTATAACCCGCAGTGGGGTTGGGTTCATTGCCAGTGCCCATTGAAACGCGACACAAACATTAATAGACTTATCCCTGCACCTTCCCGGAAGGAAGGTACGTTGGTCTTATATCCAGGTTAGAAACTGAGGCACAGAAAGATTCAGACTTACTCAAGTCCACATGGCGAGTCTGTTGGAGAACTGACAGCAGAGTGGTAAGAAACACTCATCTCCTGACTCCCAGTCCATTGCCTGAATCACAAAGCCATCCTTCTCCCATGGCACTCCAGGGGTCTATCTTGTGTCATCCTTCTCTTTGGGGAATCTGTATGTCCGTCTCCTAGGAGATACAGGTTTCAAATTAACTAATTATTTATATACCTCAATAAAAGGAACAGTGCTTTAACTCAAGGGAAAATGTCAATAAAGGCTTTGAGTAAATCAGTTTCTATCCATCTCCTTGACTTTGTGTCTTTCTGGGAAAGAGTTTAGGTTTTAAAGTCAAAAAGGACCATTGTGGCCATTCAGCATCACTTCTAACACAGGCTACAGAACCTCATCCAAAACGTTTGCATCGAGCGCATAACTTCTATTTGAGCTACAGCATCTCTGTAGAAAGATGTCCAGTCTTGACATTAAAAAAATGTTAGGTGATGGATAATCTGCCACATCCATAAGTAGATTGAAGATAAATAACCAGTGGACCAGTGAAATATTTACACCTTATTTCTATTCTGAATTTAGCCTTATCTCATGTCCAGCTCCCCACTTGTCCTTTTCAGATGGACAGGGAGAGAGGAGGGGCTTGAGGTGTTTGCCCCTCACTGAATAAAGACTGGGAGTGGATGGGTCACTACAAAATGTAATTTTCCCTCTCTTGATATTCACCCCTTCTTGTCAACTGTTAAGAATAGGCCACTTCCACCTTGGTTGAATTGGCCTTGTTAGCACTGACACCCCACCCCCCACCGACTTGGTAAGGCAACGCCCATCTTTTCATGTGCTCTATCTATCTATCTATACATATACATACATACACACACACACACACACACACACACACACTGCTTACTGTATTTTTCACTCCATGCATCTGATGAAGTGGGTTTTAGCCCACGAAAGCTTATGCCCAAATAAATTTGTTAGCCTCTAAGGTGCCACAAGGACTCCTTGTTGTTTTTGCTGATAAGGACTAACATGTCTACCACTCTAAACGCTATAGAGACTCATCCAAGACCTTTGCATCAAGTGCATAACTTCTATTTGAGCTACAGCATCTCTTTAGAAAGATGTCCAGTCTTGATTTTTAAAAAAAAGTTAGGTGATGGAAAATCTGCCACATCCATAAGTAGATTGGTCCACTGGTTATTTACCCTCAGTTAAATATTTACACCTTATTTCTACTCTGAATTTAGCCTTATTTCGTGTCCAGCTTCTCACTTGTCCTCTTCAGAAGCCACTTAGCTTCCCATTAGCCTCTTCTGTTTGTAGTTAGATATTCCCAAAGTATCACATTTTTAAAAATAAAAATACTTCAATGTGCATAACGGTGCCCCTTAGACATTACACAGAGGGATAAGCGTTGATAAACAATGGTGTTTGGCAGCACATTTGTTTATTTAAGTGTCAGACTGCCCCGGTAATTTTGAACACTTTGGTACAACACTGGTTAGAACCTAGTAGATCAAAGGTGGCACAATTAAAAGTGATCAGTCTCGTTAAACAACCATTCTGTGTACCACATTCAGCCCTTGGACTAGCGAGAGATTCATCAGTGTAAAAGAAAGTTCCCTCTTCGATGGAAAAACAAGCAACAAATAACTATGTAGCCATCTAGTTTAACTCAGAGGAAATTTAAACAAAGACACAAATGACGGGACATTTGCAGCATGGTCCACAGGGGCTAAATGTAACTCCCCTTGACAACCATGGGAGAACATGTAGCAGCCTACTCAACTTGTTAAAAATACAGCTCAGTTTGGCACCTTAAGTGCTTTGTTTACCAGAGAAATAAGTCTGATCATGTGCCCATTGAAATCAATAGCAAAAGTACCTATGACTTCAGGATTGGGCCTTTGGAAAAGAAAAGCCAAGGAATAATAGAGCCATTAATTAGATAGTGACAAATAAATGCCCATGAAGGGGCAGATGCTGAGAGGTGATCAGCAGCTGCATTTTCCATTGATGGTGATGGGAGATGTGGTACTTAGTAACTAATCATTTCAATCCTGCTCCCATTAACGTCAGTGGCAAACCTCCTGCTCGGTGTGAGACACTCAGATTTTTAAGGTGGTGGGGCTGGGGAGCCCTTGCCCCCTCCAAATTTGCATTGTTCAGCATATGCTGGTACAATTCACAGGCTCACTTATAGCATGTGAATTACTTTAAAAAAAAAATCAGAACAAAATGTCCATGTTATTACTCTCCCAGTGAGATGGAAAACCCAGAGGCCTCTAAAGTAGGCACCGACTGACATCAATTACAAACCTCCTACCACCAGCCAGAACGTTTAGTTGGTGAGAGTTATCACTGGCCCTGAACCACTAAGGGTGGCTCTAAGTCATCTCTACGCAATGAGCTATGTACATAATGAGTTTTGCATAGTTAGATACAAAGTTACGATTTTCACAAATGAATCCTAGGGAGTGTTTGAATCTCTGCCTTCTTCATATTTCACAATACTTAAGACAATAGCCAGCCCTCAAGCAAGGTACCTGGAAATGAGTTTTCCTGAGATTCCCCCCATTCAAACCTGTCATTTTCTGGATCGGACTACAACAAACCACACTGCCTGAAATAAAACATTCTTCCATGGTAACAGATGCTTTGCAGACCACAACTTACTGACATACACACACACACAAAAACAGGAAACTGTCCCCGCCTATATGAGCTCAAACAGACTCAGTTCCTGATGGTTGAAAGTTTCTCTGCAAGGTGTCATGTGTCTGGTTCAGAAAGCAATGCAATATTCTCAAACTCAGTTTCTCAGAACTGGCACAACAGGAAGTATGAACTCATTTGTTATCAGCATTGAAACATGATGCTTAGTGTATTACAAATGGGAAATAGCTTATCTATGCATTTCTAATGGCTTATTTTTACTTGAAATATAGCAGGGACTAGCTAGAGCTCCATCATAAAACTACCCTGGGGATGTTAAAATGGCAACATTAATTCCAGTAACTCTTGTGTAGTTCTAGGGGAAGTTTCAATTTGCAAAACACAAAACCCACAGCTGGTAGTCCCAGCAGTAACCAGGGGCTGAATGGGCCATGGACATGGAGCTCCCATCTCATCGAAGGTAGTCCCTACAGGGCAGGATTTAGGACATGTTGCCAGGGGCAGCGCAGGGAAGCTTACAGTGCTGCTATCCATGCTGTACTTGTGCTGAGAATAAAGAACTTCCCTCTCCAGGGCTGGCCATGTAACATTTCAATAGCAATGAACAGGTCACTTCCTTCCCCATCTATTCTGTTCCAGCCTGCTTCTGAACCTTGACCCAGCGGTTAGATGCCACTGTGATGTATGCTGAATAAATACCTGAGAGATATGAAAGCTCTTTGGGGCTGGGACAGACTCTGGATTTACATCATGTACAACACTGAGCAAACAGCTGACAGATTTTTTTTGAAAAAAAAAAAATCCCCCTTGCTGCCATCCTCAAACCTGAGTTTGGTTAATTAGTGATGTTTATACGACCAATATTCAGGCCAGGTCATACAAGCATACATCAATGTCAAACACATTCAGTATATTCCCTTGATATCACAGATAGCAGCAAATCATCAGTCAGGAAAGGTAACAGTGACAACTTTGATCAGAAACAGCAAAGTGAAATGAGCTAGAGATTGATCCCTCTATTTAACCACATTTACTTCTTACACTTCAGAGGCGTAGAAAAATTAGCCCATGGGGCTGCTTGTGGAGTGAAGTATTACTCAATCTGAGTAAGGGTGACAGGATTGGACCCAGAAGAGTGGGGTAGGTAGTGCACAAAATGATTGGTAAAGAGTGGCCTCTAGTGGTAGATGGGCACACAGAAAAGATCACATTGCTTACCTTCATCCAGGACAGCACAGGAAAGCAGCCGTGATGAGAAGTCAGAGGCAACGGGTCAAAATCAACTCAGTCTCTGCAATTAGAGAGACTGCCTGGGTGTGTGGACGTGTTGCGCTGGGATGCTGCAGAGGACAGGTGAGACAAGCAGCCAGAACCCCCCAGAGCACAGCTAACAGCCAGAGATGCAGCTTGGATGTGCTGAGTCAGTAACTTCTGGGCTGCGCTCCTAGGATCCCCGGGGTGGATTTAAATTGCTTCCCGCTCCCTGACACCACTAGCTCTCCCAACAGCAAGTCACCCCCGCCCCGCTCTGAGCTCAGTAGTGCTCCCCGGTCCGAGGAGACAGATTCCCCCACCTGCAAAGGCTGAGGCTGCAGGTTATTTCTCTGCTGTTCCAAGTGTTTTCTCTCCCCCCCGTCTCCAGCCACGGACAGGAGACACCCGCAGCCCCCCGCCCTGGCCATTAACACTCTCACCAGCGGGGCAGAGTTTAGCCTCCCAGGCAGAAGCGCTCCCGGGGGCTCGAGGCTCGCAGCGCAGAGGGGCGGGACCCGCGACCCGCCCCAGGTGCCGGGCTGGGGCAGCGGGGACCTGTCGCTGCCGCGGCGTCTGACTCAGCAACTGGCCCCGGCATCTGCCGCCAGGTGAGCCAGCGGGGGCGGGGCCAGCAGCGGGGGGCGGGGTCTGAAGGCTGCTGGGCGGGGCCTGTGTCCCTGCCGGGCGCTCGGGCGCTGTCCGGGCAACAGGTGCTGCCTGAGCCGGGGGGCTGCGGGTTCATTCACTAACATGAGCATAATGATCCGTTTCCCTTTGTGTTTGCAGGGGTGGCGGCCGGGAGCGGTGCGCTACACGTCTGCAGGGCTGACCCTGCAGCTATCCCCTCCCTGCAGGGTACACCATCCATACAGGCACATCCTCCCAGGCTCCGGAGCGAGAGAAAGGTTTATCCCCATGTTCGAGAGGAGGAACTGGAGCCCCAGAAAGGGTAGAACCTGGATGCACAAAAGGAGTTAGGCATTGCGATGCTGAGCACCTGGAAACGTTCAGGCCCCTTGAAAATCGCTGCGATCCACAAAGCCCGAGTTAGGCACCTCAGCTTCTATCAAAGGAACAGAGGGCGACAGGCACCTTAGCCTGCGATCCACCAAAGCCAGCGCGCAAAGCAGGGAGCCACCTCAGCTGGCCAATGGGCGATGTTGAGGAGACACGGCTCTTCAGCCCCTCCCCGAGATAGGCAGCTAGCTTCGGGGACTCCTCCTCTGGAGTCAGGCAACTTCACTTTCTTACCGGAATGAGATCGGTGCCTGCCTCACTCTGTGTAAAATGGCTGGAGGTGGCATTAGCTGCACCCACCTGATAACATTTAGCCCCATAGTGAGCTCCTGCGATGTGGGGAGACCCAGGTTCAATTCCCCAATCAGGCACAGGGGGAGAAAGGATTTGAACACAGGTCTCCTACGTCTCTCAGCAAAGTGCTGTAACCACTGACTATGAGCTACTCTGATTGGGGCTCCCTCAGTCTATCCACGTGAAGCTGCTGCACTGTGGGGAAACAATAATGAAAGTGACTGGCGCTAGTATCTCTCACCACCCAGATGACCATCTGCTCCACCCGACTACAGAGTCTCTCTGGCTCTATGACTATTGAAGTACGTACCTAGAGTGGAAAACTGAGCTAAAAGTGATAAGGGGGGCACTGGCACCACCACCTCCTCCTCCTCCTTCTGAGGGTTAGGCGGAATGGGTTTGGGCATCACAGAGATGCTGAAACCACGACTTAGGTACGTACAATAGGGCCTCGGGCACCTAATTCCTTTTGTGCATTCTGGCACATGTGACTTACCCGAGGCAGTACAAAGAATCTGTGGGAGAGACAAAACCAGCTGAAAACAGAACCCACATAGCTTCTGACTCTTAGTCCTGTGCTTTAAGCACACGAGCTTTCTTCACCCCCTTCCTTTTGCCAGCTTTTCCTGTGGAACCTGCATGGGAAGGTTTCATCTGTGACAGAAAGTTGGAGTATTTTGTAACTACTTAAATACCCCAAAGGAGCAGCACCTTACTCAAGGGAAATGACTCAAAACCTTTTTTTACAATCTCTGCCTATCCCTCTCCTTAAATTTGTATCTATGGCCTTTCACATAAAAATACATATTTCAAAAGCAACCATATAAAAGAGAGATACTTGGACCATAATGGCCTTAGTTTATTGACCACTGGGGCAGACTGCAAGGCTCTTTTCCCCTATCTAGAAAAAGGTTTGGGACTGTTTTCAAAGTTCCAATCTTCATTTGTGTTTGCCACTGTATAGCAAAGAAACACCTGGAAGCAGGAGAGAAATTTATCTTAGTTCACTGAACTCCTCCTAGCTGCAATCTAGTGCACAGGACCAAAATTTAGTTGTTTAAAACAAATACACGGATGGGCCCCTGGTCTGCCCCATTATTTGGGGAGCCCTGTTGGGAGCAGGGATATTGTGTGAGGGCCAGGGGAATAGGTGGGGGATGCGGAGGGAACCAGGGTGGGGAGCATGTATATTCCTTCTTTGATGTCTTCCCTGCTCTAGGGGGAGAGCTGCCTCTGTCTGACAAATCCTGTGTTATGAATGCCAGGATCTTCTGCAGAAGTAGCTCTGTGGCATCACGCCTGGCCAGTTCACACCCTAATGGGAAGTGAGGGTGGGGGAAGGACTGCAGCTGTAGTTAACGCCATAGCACTGATCTCAGCTCTGAGCACTGGGAATCTCCATCCTCTGACAGCGATCCCACGGGAGTCAGGCTAAACAGAACCGAGTCAACTTCTGATACGTTACGAAAATCCCTCCACACTAGTAAAGATACTTATCTGCAAGAGGAAAGAGGGGTGAAATATTGGAACGGCCTTCCGAGGGAAACGGTGGGGGCGACGGACCTGTCTGGTTTTAAGATTAAGTTAGATAAGTTTATGGAGGGAATGGTTTAATGGTAAAACATAGTAGCCGAGGAAAACCAAGCAATGGTACGTAAATAGCATAATGGCCAACAAGGGTCAGGCTAGAGACTCTTGCCTACATGCTCGGGGTATTACTGATCGCCATATTTGGGGTCGGGAAGGAATTTTCCTCCAGGGTAGATTGGCTGAGCCTCTGGAGGTTTTTCGCCTTCCTCCGCAGCATGGGGCAGGGATCACTAGCAGGAGGGTCTCCGCTGATTGAAGTCACTAAAACACAGGATTGGGGACTTCAACGGCAGAGTCCAGGGAAGGGTCTTGTGGCCTGCAGCATGCAGGGGGTCAGACCAGATGATCATAATGGTCCCTTCTGACCTTAAAGTCTATGAAAGGAGAGAACTTTTCTGTTCTGTAACCAGCTAGCGATTAGATGAGGGCACAGGGCTAGATCTCAACATCACTTTTAAATAGTTAATGAGACAGTTTCTATTAACAGGTATGGAAAAAAATATCAGGATGCTGGAATCTTTATTCAGTATCTCTTTTATTTAAGAAAAAGGCCTATTCCAAATAAGACATTGTAAATAACACAGATCTTCAATTATAGTTTCTTCATTAGTGGATGTGACAGGATTGGGACTCACCACCTGGTGCCCCCTGATGGATGTCTCCGGGAATTAGCTCTGTCTAGTGGAGCACCCCCTCCTGGTGGTGTCCCGTCCATCATCTCGCCCTCGGTTGGCGTCTGGACCCGCATTGCTCACAACTCTCGGTGTCCTCTTCCGGACCACTGCCCTCCGGCAGTGCCCCTTAGTCCATCCACACCCCCTTCCGAGGGGGGGCACGGTTTCATACGCAGTCTCTCTACGCCCCAGCCACCATGTCCAACCACACACCCTAAAATCTAATCCCTCTTATCAGGGATCTGGCGTAGTCTTTGATGGCCACTCCCTACGGCCTATGGCTGGGTGTACTGCAAAGGGGGGGAACCCAGGCCCACCCACTACTCTGGGACCCCAACCCAGGGAACCTCTAGTGGCAGCCGTCCTGCCCTCCTTCTCTCCCTCAGTCTGTCCACGTCCCTGGGCCTATTCCCCTTCGGCCCCTCGCACCAGCTAGGCCCTTCCCATAAGGGCCTGCAGCCTGACAGACACCAGGCTGGAGTTACCTTCTGCTCCCCTGGGCCTGCCCAGCACGGCGCTGTCCCAGGTGCTAGTCTCCCAGTCCTGGAGACAGACCTTCCCCTCCGGAAGGCCTGGGACAGACGCCCTACTGCACTTCTGGGCAGCCCTTATATAGGGCCAAGCTGAGCCCTGATTGGCTGTCCCCAATCTCGTCCCTGATTGGCCCTCAGTAAGCCCTTTCCTGATTGGCTGCCAGCCTGCGCAGCCTCTCTGGCCTACTCTAGTCCCCTCTCACATGGGAGTGGGGCACTAGCCCCACCACAGTGGAAAAGATTTCTTATTATTGCTAAATCAAACTCAATGTAGCTTGCGAAATCTTCTAAGACAGATGACAAAGTGTTTGATTAGAAACACCCCCTCTCAGCAGCCGTGAGAGACATTTCCTGAACATAAAAAAGCTTATTTTAAGATCTACAAAGACAGTTTTTGACAACTAACATATAAAGATAATGTAGGCACTAAACTACTGGAGAACTTCTCAGGAGGACACTTTTGATCTTTACTGCTTACTTCTTATAAGAAAGTGTTAGTGGACTGCAAGGAAACAAATGTGATAGCCAAGATTGATAGCCAAGATGGTCAGGGATACAACCCCATGCTCTGAGTGTCCCTAGTCTCGGATTGCCAGAAGCTGGGACTGGCTGACGGGGGATGATGGGTCACTCGATAACTGCCCTGTTCTGTTCATTCCCTTTGAAGCACCTGGCTAGATGGACCATTGGTCTGACCCAGGATGGATGTTTTTATGAAGAATCTACAACATTCCACCTAGTGTCTGGCATCTTTACATTTGTGTTTAAAGAGTAATACGCACTCCATGATGGGAGCTTGTAAGTAGGGATCTGAAGAGGCTCTCTTGCTGTCTGCAGTTACAGCCACAACTCACAATCCAAACCATGCCCCTGATGGTGACTATGTTCTTTAAGGGGAAACGTTTAGCACTATGGAGAGACCAAATAAGCAACCAGCTGCATGTTCAGAAGAGCAAGTAATTTTGATGCTGCCAACTGCCTTGCTTGCTTTAGAAGCCATTTTCAAGGGCAAGAGCAATGATCTCTCCAGTCTTTTTGCTTTACTCAAATGTGGTGGATTCCTGCTACAAGTCCAGCTCAACAGAGGAAAGAAGTTGTAGCAAAAGTAACAGCAGTTACCTGAGAGGGGTCTATTTTCACTACAGAAATTTCAGTACAAATGTAGGACATTTATCTGCTAACTTTCCCATGATTTTCTTCCAATGTCTGTTAATGTGTAAACCAGTCATCAGCCGGCATCAGCCATTTATACTGCAAAAGGAAGACAAACAATTAAAATCAAAATAGTTCTATACTTCAGTCTTACACACATCTTTCTTTAGACTTCAAAGTATTCATTTAGACTAAAGATTTCATTGGTTGGATTTTCAGTATTGTCAGGAACAAATACTAGTTCTTGTATTATGTGTAACTGCATAGAACAGAAACATTTTAACCCATTTCAGGTTAAAGCAGAGGTTATGGCATATTTTTCTTAGTGGCAAAACCTTAGAAAAAGCAGGAGAAAACATGCATTGTGGATGTCACAGGCTAGGGTTAATTTGTCAGCAGAGGTAGTAACTGCAAGGGGCAAACAACAAAAAAGTGACTGATGACGAGTGTTGATAATTATACAAGCTAATTAATGTGCTAGGCTATCCGTGAATCTGCTCCTCTCCCCACCATAAAACAAAGCTGAGCTGGAACATTCCTCTAGAAGTTCCGCTCTGCACCAGGAATGGCACCTACGTAGATTTACATAAACAACATTTTTATAGCAGGATATTAGTTTCTTCAGTATCTAGTCACATTGAATATTCTTATTTAACATGGACCATGTGAATGCTGTGTAAAATACTGCATAGTCCTTATGAAGTGCACATGAACTTCTTTATGATATATACTAAACACAGTTAAGCTCTTCATGATTTATACTAAACTCAATTAAGCAATTACCTTAGTTCACATACCTGTTTTAAAGCACCATATACTGTAACTACACACTCAGAGCACCATATCATCCATCTGAGGAACTAGCGCATGCAATGCTGCCTCCTTATAGATGAAATCTTGTATTTGCTTACAAACTTTCTGGTTTTATATATTTATGTTTCACCGAAAGAACAACATACGATTTTCTCCTTTATTCTTAATAGGGGCCTATGGAAGGCTCCTGGGAGCACATCACACCTGTCCTCTGCTCTCCACACTGGCTCAAAAGTAGCAGAAGCTTGACTTGAAAAGCTGGGGGGCTGAGGTTTGGGCAGGGAGGATGCGCTAAGGAGTCCAAGGCTCAGAGGGTTCGTCTACACAGGGGTAAAGGGCTTCTAGCATGGCCGTGGTGGGCCCTTGTCCCCCATGATACTAGTCGCACAGAGGGCTTCCCTGTAGGCACAGAAGTGACATACAGGTGCCGTGATCGCTTTGATAAAATCCCTGGAAAGTCAGAAAGGTCCTTGAAAGGTCATTGAGTCCAGCCCCCTCCCTTCACTAGCGGGACCAGGTACTGATTTTTGCCCCAGACCCCTAAGTGCCCCCCTCAAGGATTGAACTCACAACGCTGGGTTTAGCAGGCTAATGCTCAAACCACTGAGCTATCCCTACCTCCCTTTAGTAGTCTATGAGAACCGACAAGCTTCCCACAGCCAGGGGTTTAAACTAGCGAAATCTTCACTGCTGTGCAGGGTCAAGTTATCCAACCAGGAATTAGCTGAGCGGGAGTGACCGCGCTGCACAATAACGGTGGAGGTGCAGAGAGTGGTTGGATTAGCAGCACAGAGTAACTGAGTCCCCACTGCATGAGGAGCTCCAGCCTAAGCAACTCTCAAGCTCCCACCCACACTCCAAGTGGGCCAGATAGTGACCAACTCGAGCTGGAGAAATTCGTCCTTAAACAAAAGCTTCTTTTGACCACCATGAATCCTGTGCTCAGAGCTAGAATGGATATTTCTCCCCCTCACAATCACCAGTTTTATTTGGGGGTTTTGTCCGGGGTGCCTGGGATTGTTTTCAGCATAGACACTGTAGAAAAAGGAATTCTGCAAAAGGAAAGATCAGTTCACGCATCTATCTGACTGTTCTGAAAATCATATAAACAGCCAGGCCACTAACAGAAAAATATCAGATGCCGTAAGATGACTAGAGTGACTTTTACAGGGTTAGTATCTGACAAAACAGGCTAAAAGAAAAGAGGCCCAATCCCAGATTTGCTCTTTCTCTCTCCCACAAATATTTCGAAGCTCTGCCTCCTAACACACAAGTGAAAGTACCACTGAACAACATCGCTAAGCCAAACAGGAAAAAATGTAACTAATTTTACTCATTTTATTTTCCTTAATATTTCTGAGGCTGCACAGTGCGAGATGTCCACATGCATGAGGTGTACTGCCCTTGTAGCCACACCATCAATTAACTCTTTGAACCTAAACAATCTATTTCTGCACACAACAGTGAGGATTATAGTTCAGTTTTAGAGATGGATAATGTTTGGCCTAGTCAACATGCCTGGAGTGCCATTCACAAAAGGGGATCCCCTGACACGTAGCCAGCTCACTAGAATCAAATGTGAACAAGCTCTGGTCTCCCCCAATCTCAAAAGTCTTCCTCTGATCCCACCTATCCTTCAACTATTGCCCCACATCCCTCCCTCCCTTCCCTTAACATCAGTGAACATGATGTTGTGAAGGTCAAAAGTATAACTGAGCTCAAAAGAGAATTAGTTAAGTTCAGGGAGGACAGATCCATCAATGGCTATTAGCCAAGATGGTCGGGGCGCAACCACATGCTCTGGGTGTCCTTAAACCTCTGCCTGCCAGGCACTGGCACTGGACGACAGGGGATGGGTCACTCTATAATGGCCCTGTTCTGTCTTCTGCAGCGGAAACACAGCGGGTCTCTGGCAGCGGAAACACCCGCCCCGACGGGCCGTGGGGCCAAGCCCGCTGCCCTGCC
>NC_048301.1:121878319-121970843 GCF_013100865.1 Trachemys scripta elegans
GCCGGGCGGGCAGCGCGGAGCCGAGACCATGGCGGGGCCGGCAGCGGAGTCTCAGGGGCGCGACCGCTCGCTCCGGCTCTGCCGGCACCGTCGGGGGCCGGAGCTCGGGGACAGCGAGGGAAGAGGGCGGGGAGCAGGGGGCGTGGCCAGGAGAGGTGGGGGCGGGGCGCGCTCAAAAGGGGCGGGGCGTGTCACTGCTTTGCACCCAGGCGCTGTCCGGGGAGCCAGTGCTGGGGTCGGGGGAGGGGAGAAGAGGCTGCGCTGGGCCCCGAGTTATTGGTTCACCCCAGTGATCAGCATCGAGCCTGTGTCCTAGGAGGCAGGGGGACCTGCCCAGGCACATACATAGAGGGGGCCGGCTCGCCCCGCTGCACGTGTGTCTTTGTGGCTGCAGCCGTGGGCACATTATACGGAGGGGCAGCTGCTCGTGGAGTCACCCACCAGATCTAACCATCATTTGTTTTTGTTCATTAGGGTGTAAAATTGAAACATTTAAAACCCTCCACGGGTTTCCCTTCCCGTCTGTATCCCTGAGTGCAACAGCCTTCCCCGGCGCTGCTGCCGGGAGCGGGCTTCCTACAGCTGGGCGGAGCTGTTTCTTTCAAAAGATATAAAACCCATTGTTTTTAAATAAGTCTAGTGCTTTGAATTAGGTACCTTCTGCATGTCCAGTCTTCATCTTCTGGCTTGCAGTGGAAAAGAAATCACAGAAGAGTGGGGTTTTTTTAAAATGTCATTTGCTTCATTTGGGTTCAGGAATTTGGCTGGAAGGGGGTGATCAGGGAGCGGGAGGGAGACAGTGGGGAGAGGGCGGGGCCTGGGCAGAGTAGGGGCAGGGCCTGGGGCAGAGCCGGGGTGGAGTATGGGCGGGGCTACAGGTGGGCTGGGGAGCAAACCTCCCCAAGGAGCTGCTTCACCCACAGCCCATAACAGCAGGTAAGA
Organism: Trachemys scripta elegans; assembly: GCF_013100865.1. Taxonomy (NCBI): domain Eukaryota; kingdom Metazoa; phylum Chordata; order Testudines; family Emydidae; genus Trachemys; species Trachemys scripta. The sequence goes on from NC_048301.1 coordinate 121,879,262, forward strand.
GCAGTTCGTCTCCCACATACCCTGCAGTCTCCTTAGGCAGGGGCTGTCCATGCCGCACATTCTGCGTGAGGGAGAGGCTACGGGGGTCTCTGCGGGGAACTGAGACTCTCTGCCACCGTGAAGCCGGGCAGGTGGCTTGGTATACTTTGCTGCCTCGTCCCTTTCTCCCTCCCCCAGGCTGCAAGCCCAGGCTGCCATCGGGCATAAGGGCACCAGTTTAATAATACTTTATAGGGTCCCATAAATCCTAAGGACAGCCCTGCCTGCCAGCCACACTTGGGTTACTCTCTGCCTTTTATCAGCCTTGGTTACTTCTTCAGGGTAAATCCAAGACACTCCCACTCCCAGATTTCCCAAGTAATCCCAAGACACTCCCACTCCCTCCCCACCCCCCAAAATGTTCCGGGCTGTCCTGAGATAGCTCTGTTCTCCCTTTAAGGCAGGGGTGGGCAAACTATGGCCCATGAGCTGTTTTAACATGGCCCCCAAGCTCCCGTTGGGGAGCAGGGTCTGGAGATTGCACCGCTCCAGTGCTCCAGCCAGGGTGCTGGGTCAGGGGGTGCATTACGCAGCTCCCAGAAGCCACGCAATGGCTCCTACATGCTCCAATGATCCCCTCCGGGGCTCCAATGGGAGCTGTACGGGCGGTGACTGCAGATGGGGCAGCGTGCAGAGCCACCTGGCTCTGCTTCCAAGTAGGAGCCAGGGAGGGACATGCCCATGCTTTCAGGAGACATTTGAGATAAGCGCTACTCCGAGCCTGCACCCCTGAACCTCTCCCCACACCCCAACCCCCTGTCCCAGCCCTGCTCCTCCTTCCGCTCTCCAACCCCCTCGATCCCAGGACAGAGCACCCTCCTTCACCCCAAACCTGTCATCTCCAGCCCCACCCCAGTGTCCACACCCCCAACCACAGCCCTCACCCCAACCCCAATTTTGTGAGCTTTCATGGCCCGCCGTACAATTTCTATTCCCCAACGTGGCCCTCAGGCCAAAATGTTTGCCGACCCTTGCTTTAAGGGAACAATAACTCAATTTGCCACCTCAAATTGAGTTACCCAGATGATTTAACTTAATCAGACTGGATTAGTTTCAATTAAAGAATAAAAACAGGTTTATTTAAACTGCAGATAGATTTTAAGGAAGTACAAGTAATGATGCATGAAAGTTAGAAATGGTTACATGAAAAATAAAGATAAAAAGCTTCTTGGTGCTGAACTTAAAGTGTACTTGAATCAAAAGTGAAGTCCTTACCCCATTACAGACTGAACTTTTCCCATCAGGACACCTCCCTCATGTCCAGCAGCTGTTTCTTCCGGTCTTCTCAGGTACAAAGAGGGAGATGGACAGGGAGAGACGAGTGGCTTGGGGTGTTTGCCCATCATTGAATAAAGACTGGGAGTGGATGGGTCACTACAAAATGTAATTTTCCCTCTCTTGATATTCACCCCTTCTTGTCAACTGTTAAGAATAGGCCACTTCCACCTTGATTGCATTGGCCTTGTTAGCACTGACACCCCACCCCCTGCTGACTTGGTAAGGCAACTCCCATCTTTTCATGTGCTGTATATATATACACACACACACTGCTTACTGTATTTTTCACTCCATGCATCTGATGAAGTGGGTTTTAGCCCACGAAAGCTTACGCCCAAATAAATTTGTTAGCCTGTAAGGTGCCACAAGGACTCCTTGTTGTTTTTGCTGATAAGGACTAACATGTCTACCACTCTAAACGCTATAGAGCCTCATCCAAGACTTTTGCATCAAGTGCATAACTTCTAGTGGAGCTACAGCATCTCTTTAGAAAGATGTCCAGTCTTGATTTTTTTAAAAAGTTAGGTGATGAAAAATCTGACACATCGATAAGTAGATTGGTCCACTGGTTATTTACCTTCAGTTAAATATTTACACCTTATTTCTACTGTGAATTTAGCCTTATTTCATGTCCAGCTTCTCACTTGTCCTCTTCAGAAGCCACTTAGCTTCCCATTAGCCTCTTCTGTTTGTAGTTAGATATTCCCAAAGTATCAAATTTTTAAAAATAAAAATACTTCAATGTGCATAACGGTGCCCCTTAGACATTACACAGAGGGATAAGCGTTGATAAACAATGGTGTTTGGCAGCACATTTGTTTATTTGTTTTAAGTGTCAGACTGCCCAGGTAATTTTGAACACTTTGGTACAACCCTGGTTAGAACCTAATAGATCAAAGGTGGCACAATTAAAAGTGATCAGTCTGGTTAAACAACCATTCTGTGTACCACATTCAGCCCTTGGACTAGCGAGAGATTCATCAGTGTAAAAGAAAGTTCCCTCTTCGATGGAAAAACAAGCAACAAATAACTATGTAGCCATCTAGTTTAACTCAGAGGAAATGTAAACAAAGACACAAATGATGGGACATTTGCAGCATGGTCCACAGGGGCTAAATGTAACTCCCCCTGACAACCATGGGAGAACATGTAGCAGCCTACTCAACTTGTTAAAAATACAGCTCAGTTTGGCACCTTAAGTGCTTTGTTTACCAGAGAAATAAGTCTGACCTTGTACCCATTGAAGTCAATAGCAAAAATACCTATGACTTCAGCAGAAGGAGTTCAGAGCTAGGCATTTGGCAGGAGCTAGTACTTTGATCAAGGACTCCCCAGCAGGTTAATGAAGCAGACTCACTAGCTTAGCCTGGCAGAGAGTAATAATTGGCACACAAGAGGTTGGCTGTCCTTGGGCTCCTACACAGAAAGTCACGGTGATGAAAGGAGGTTGCTTATAGAGAGAGTTCCTAAGTTCCTTCATTTAAACCTACCCACGTTCTGTAGAAAACGGGAATAATAAAAAGTGTCATGCAAGCACTGACTAAGCTAACACTTGAACTTTGAGGCTTTTGTGTAGAGAAAAAACAAGTGCAAGGAATTTTAAAAAAAGCGGTTGCCAGAGCAAACCTTGGTTGGAAGGATCACGCTTTGAAAGGGAGAGCGAAGGGTTAACTCTACATAGCTTGGAGGTGACAGCTGGTGTTCCAGACTAACAAATTGCATTCTGATTTGTCTGCTGAAATTTATATCGAGGTCCAAGCCTGCGAATTGTTCTTGAGTGACTTAATTTTACCATCATACAGAGTCTTTCATCCAAGTGGATCCAAAGTGATTACACAAACTAGACATGTAAGAATAATTTTGCCCTGAACCCCCAGCCCAGAGCAGCCATCTCTGGGAAGCAAAGTGATTCCCGTTAAACAGCACAGAGCAAGTTTACATAATAAGTTTAGGGCAGGGACTGAAGACACCAGATTTAATGCTTTTAGTCTTGCACAAATGGCCACTAGCAGTGAAGATCTTGGCTTTACCTCTCATCTGAAATCTAGCACCATGCAAGATTCATGGGCCACATCCAGAGGGAAGAGCACTAGCATTATTTCTTGCAGCAAATGATTTTTCCAGGTCCCCTATCCAAGTAATAACCCAGATCCAACACTGTGTAGTTGGTGAGATCTGACGAGCTCTTTAGTATCGGAGAATGCAATAAAATAATTGTGACTAATATTGATTGCTAACTGTTGCATGCGTCCATCAAGTAATGGGTGCATACATTTTCCCAATAATCAACAATCTCCAAGATGAAATCTGAGTGCTATTCAGAAAGGTACAGAGGACACAAGTAACATTAGATACTAAGGAATCTGTGAGCAAGATGTATTTTTATACAAATGCAGGAGAGCCACATCTGACTTGGCAAGTTAGCCAGCGACAACCAAGCTGAGAACATCTTTGATACATGCAAGTGAAATTGTCTTCATTTAAAATTAGATGCATTTCACGTGATTTCCCAATTCTAAGTTGGTCCTGGGAGGTATAAGCCAAACCATGAACAGCAATGATAACCGTTGGGCTAGTTATGGCAACAGGTCTGTGTTGCTAAAACAAGTAGGGAGACGGACAGTGGAAACTCACCAGAGAAGCTGCTAGTGACACTGTAGAGCCCTTTTGGAATCTTTGAAGCCAGCCCTAGAGGCTTCTGAGGAAATAGTTCTCAACCCCCTGCTGATTTCCATCCTCGGGGAGACGGTATTATACACCAAGGACTACATCCATTTAACACACATGGATCACACTGGAGCAACACCTTGTGCATGTTAATCTGTTGGCTATAACCACAAACTACAGATCAAACCACCTCACTTGTACAATTAATATGTATTAAGTACTCAAGGAACTCAGGGGCAGTGGACTGGAGCATTTTCCTTACTTTTTTGTGGAAATCTGGGTTCTAAAGCCAACCCACCCCCCCTACCCCCCCCCCCAAAATCTCGTGTGTTTCATCCCAGTCCCCATTTATGCAATCCATCACAACACTACAAACATCAGCATGGCTGGTAGTTTCTCCAGAGAAGAGGCCCTGGATTAAAGAGGAGAGAGTGCTGGTAAGAATCCCATTCTTTGGGTAAAACAGGGAGTGGAAAGAGGGATTTACTGTTAAATAGAAGAGTGTGTTGTAGATAGAATTAAGGAGCGCTGACACAGCCCCGCAGGAGCTCCTGCCAGGAACAGCAGGGGATTGAAGGTGCTGACAAAGCTGTGTGGGGGAAGATTGCACTGTGCCTGCCTGTACGTGCCTCTGCTCAGTGCTATTTTTCCCTCCCTTTAAGCAGCACTAAATTGACTAGCCAACAAAAAGTAAAAGCCAGTTGTTGCTTAAGCAGCCGGAGTGAAATTCTATCGAGCCTCTCCTGCTCTGAGCAGAAACAGCATTTTGCCACGTTTTGTGCCAGTTGAAGCACATTTCAAACTCTTGTTAAAAAGATACTGAAGACTTGAGTTACTTAGTACTCATACATTAGAGATGCTATTTGGGTTGCCTGAAATACTCAGAGTTGCTCAGCCTGATGTCGCTTGTCACTGAGTGTGTGAATACAGTTTTATTCCTTAGCCTGAGCCACTAGTCTTGCAAGGTGTTTAACTTGAGGAGAAGAAACTGATAGGATTTGGATATAGTCTTTGGTGAAGTCCTGTTTACAAAGAACGTACACCAAATGCTTTTCCCCTGAACACAGTACAAACAGAAGGATGTTTCTCATTATTTCCAAGTCTGCCTCTCCAGGGTGTCCTCTGCCCAAGATGCTCGGTGTCTCAGCTCCTTATCACAGCCCTTTCAGCCTCTAACACATACAGTTTACTAAACACAGTCCCCTTCCCCTGCATTAGCAACCATTCCCAGGGGAAACCCTTCTTAATTTCCTGAGGTTACATTTTTATTTGATCTGGCCTTGCAATGTGGCCCATTGCCTTGGGCGGTAGTTTCTGTTGTTTCCAGCTACCTCACTATATAAAAGGAGCATTTCATTGTTCCTACCATTTAGCCTGAAAAAAAGCTTTTACCACACATACGTTTTAACCAGATCTGTGATTGATTTATAGACAAAGACCCACTTAAGCAGCGCCAACACCTTCCAGCACGACAGCATCGCCACACTGGTGAACATGCAGATCATTTCCTCCATCAGAGCAAGTGCACCTACTGACAAAGTGAACCCCATAGTCCTAAAAGCACCACTTTGAAGCTGAATTTGTCTGTTATGATGAACAGAGGTGGAGACTTGGTCTCCCATCTCCAGCAAAACACAAAAGCAACAACAGAACTGACATACCAAAACCAAGACTTGTCCAGAGAAGTGCCAAAAGAATTGGGATTTTTACGCACGATGAAAAACAGGAGGGGAAGTGCAAAGAAGGTTCCTACCTAATGTGAAGACGCCGACGTCTGAATTTGGGAGGAGACGGAAACTACAGTGCAAAGAGTGTCGCCTAAATTCACGGCCGATATAAATTGGCCTCACCCTAGTGCAGTTAGAGCTGTGCCTATTTACATCAGCTGAGAATCTGGCCCTGTGTTCACAGTATAGGAAGCTCACAGGCCATCACAGGTGTAGTAGGAAGGGAGAGCCTGAAACATGAGGCCTGGTATCAGAGCCCAGAGGCCTGAACTAAAGTAGTAGTCAGGCCCTGCTGATACAAAAACAAAGTTAGCAAATGTGATCTGGCCCTGTTAAGAACAGATTTAAAATTTTTATTAAGATGATGCTAAAAAAAATAGTGAACAGAGTTTGAGCATAGAAGTTTCTGGTTATCAGGGAATAACATACAGATTATAGAGGGTGCAAAGTTTGGTTTAAGATAAAGTGGCATGAGGAATACATAATCTGCAATATCCCCGATTGGGGGGTAAAGGATGATGGGTCAAAGTACAGACATTGAGATATGAGGGTATGAAGTTCATAAAGTGGCTATGTTCGGGTGTGGATTATAATGAGTGGATATGATGATGAGGATGGATGGACCCTCATTTGGTGAGATTTAACGTTTAGGGAGTTTATGGTTCCAGTTCATATGATCCAACGGAGAAGGTCACTTGGTCCCTTTCTCGTAGTGGGAGAACAATGTCGCTTGCAAGCTCACAGAACCTGAAAGAACAGGGCTGGTATTGCAAAATCACACACATTCCTAAGAAATGACAGGACACTCACAGAAACACATTCCAGAAGGGTGGTACCAGAACACCCCATATCAAGTACGCTACAAACGCACTCCCCAAAGATAAAAGGAACATGTTCACCTCTGTTAAACAGATAAAGAGATAAGGTTAGGATGACACTGATGGAAAGAGGTGTTTGTTTGAACCAGCACGTATCAGGTAAAGGGTGCTAACTAACCATGTCAGAGAGGCAATACGTAATATGTTTCTATCAGTGTATAAAGAATGGTCTCAGAGGGAGTGTCTTTGTCTGGCCGAGGAGGGAACAGAAAGTCATAAGAATAGCCATATGGGATCAGACCAAAGGTCCATCTAGCCCACTGTCCTGTCTTCCAACAATGAGCAATGCCAGGTGCCCCAGGGGGAATGAACAAAACAGGTAATCATCAAGTGATCTATACCCTGTCTCCCAGTCCCAGCTTCTAGCAAACAAACAGAGGCTAGGGACACCATCCCTATCCATCCTGGCTAATAGCCATTGATAGACCTATCCTCCATGAACTTATCTAGTTTTTTTGAATCAACATATTCTGGCAATGAGTTCCACAGGTTGACTGTGCATTGTGTGAAAAAATACTTCCTTTTGTTTGTTTTAAATCTGCTGCCTATTTAAGTCCTGCCATGCAGTGAGCTGGTCTGTTGTTATAGGCATATATGTGCTAGTGTAACTGAAGACATTGATCAGGGGCGCGAGGACCATGCTTTGTCAACAGTAAACCTGGCTAGGTGCCTTTGCTACTGAAACGGGGCTGTGGTTTTATTGGGCAATTCGATGGAGGTCTGCTGTGTCCCCTAGCTGCACAGAGCTGGGACAGCACACTGAAAGAAAACACACACACAGCCAACAGGCAGCCTACCCTGCCATAAACTATTAAGGTAGCTGAAGTTGCGTATCTTAAATTGATCCCCCCCCCAGGGTAGACCAGGTATGTATCCGCAAAAAGAACAGGAGTACTGTGGCACCTTAGAGACTACCAAATTTAGATGGGCACATAAAAAAAAAAATCACATTGCCTACCTTCATCCAGGATAGCCCAGGAAAGCAGCCGTGATGAGAAGTCAGAGGCTGTGGGTCAAATTCACCTCACTCTGCAATTAGAGAGACTGCCTGGGTGTGCGGACGTGTTGCGATGGGATGCTGCAGAGGACAGGTGAGACAAGCAGCCAGAACCCCCCAGAGAACAGCTAACAGCCAGAGATGCAGCTTGGATGTGCTGAGTCAGTAACTTCTGGGCTGCGCTCCTAAGGATCCCCAGGGTGGATTTAAATTGCTTCCTGCTCCCTGACACCACTAGCTCTCCCAACAGCAAGTCACCCCTGCCCCACTCTGAGCTCAGTAGTGCTCCCAGGTCCGAGGAGACAGAAGATTCCCCCACCTACAAAGGCTGAGTCTGCAGGTTATTTCTCTGCTGCTGTTCTTTTTCCATTCGCTGCTCCTGGCTTTATACAGCTAAGGGTTCTCACTGGAGGAGACTGCAGCACTGTTACATTTCTGGCATAGGGACAGTCACAAGTGACGTTATTCTCAGAGCAGCGCTATGCTATCCCTTCCTGAGCAAAGCCTCCACTGCAGCAATGATTTCTGAGACAGAAGCATTTACCAGCCATCTTTTCTCCTTATCCTATTGGCCAAATTAATCCCTCCTGTTACTCCAGGAATGTAGCTGAATCCGTGATCCCTCTGGGTCCATCAACAGTGGTAAAAATCCTCAAAACTGGCATGTCCCCCTTATTCCACAGGGCAAGTTTCCCTTCCACCACTTTGCCAGTTCAATTCAACCTGAACCACTCTAGGTGCGAGGGGAAGGATCAGTCTCCATGGGCTCGCTCAGACTAATCACTGGGCTGGAGGAGGAGGAGGAGGAATTAGTTCTTCGCTCTCAGTGAAATGATCCTTTAAACACGCTGGGCATCTCCCTGCCTTACAGCCAAAGGGACAAAGTTATAAAAACAAAGACAATCAGCAGTTATTACAATTCCATTTTATTGTAGCCCTGCAGGGCAGGAATAATTACTTGATCACAAAGGTGTAGGTTAGAGAACACCCCTATTGTTTATTGGGGAAATGGCTCAGACGGTTGCTTCTCTACACTTGAGATTGTATCATCTACTCCTAATGAATGTGTGGCTGAGTACAGCTATAGAAGTGCCACGGGTGACAGCAGATTTCAAAAAGAGCCCTGTTCAGTTTGGCACGGCTGAGTGTCCCTAAAAGGAAGCATCCAGCTGACTTCGTAATTGAGCAGACAAGGCAGAGAATAGGCTTTTTTCAGCCCCTACACATTTTTAGAGTGGTGCAGGAATTGATTAACATCACTGCTCTTAAGGTGTATGGAAATCGGGCATTTAAATACCCATTCACCACTTCGAATGTGTACGTTTTGGTGCATTAAAGTTAAATGTAAGCAGTAATTGTGGGATGTCTACAAAGCTGAAGTTCGTCTTGAGTTTCCTTTGGCATAGGAGCTAAAGCTCATATCAACTGAGAATTTGCTTCCATGCTACTTGGTTAACTTACCTAAGGAAAACCAAATCTCACCTCAATCCTTCACTATAACCCCTAAAACCTGTATAAGGACCTGAAATCCCTAGTTTATCATCAAGTGGAAACGCAAATTTGTGAAATTCAAGGGGAAAGAACAAAAAATTCTAAAAAAAGCACCCAAGATGGAAATCTGATCCCTGATTTACTGCCTATTCTGAGTTATTAGCTATATTAGCAAGTTCTATGAAATCAGTAAGAATCATCCTTTCTGTACTGTAATTATATGAACTGCATCCAAAGGGGAGACAGTTTATCACAATATGGATCACAGGTCTCAGCTAGTCATTGTGACTTTAGCTCCTGCTTCAGTTTCTCAATCTCCAGATACAGTTTCCGCATTTCCAGCAGAGTTCTCAGTTTCTCCAGAGGCACACCACACTCTGTGAACTCTCTGCTCTCCAGAACCATCTTACACACATCAGAAGTGCTTTGCTTTTCTGTAAAACAAAACAGAGGGAACATGGTTATGTTGCAGAAGAGAAGGACTTATCCTCTCAAGTATGCTTGCTCCTTTGAGTCTGAACCATCATCCAGTGTGTTACATGTATCTGCCTCGGGCCTGAGCATGCTGTGCACCCTCACATCCTAGTCAATTCTACAGAAACTGACAGTACTAAGCAACAGTGATGAGGTTTTGAGCAACATAAGGTTCTGGCACATAGATTAGAAACACATTGGGCAGGAACCAGCCCTCCTTTTACATAGAGCTGAGCACACTGCAATCTCTCACTAATTAGTAACTACACACTTGAATTGTAACACACTCTCCAGTGATTAACAACTCTATATTATTGGATGTGTGTGTGTGTAGCAGGAGGGATGGAGGGAGTAATAGAAATGTAAAGATCCTGAGAATGCCGTAGACAACAGCATAGATCCTAGTGTAAAGTATTGTAATGTAATCTCTGTAATGCAGAGATCTCCTTGGCCAACTTTTTAGAGCTCAAAACGTATCCTGGGCGACAGGAGTATTTCAGTTGGGTCCCAACAGGATAGGAATTGTTCACTACCCCAAGCAGCTCAGCAAAACTCAACCTTGGAGGAGAATCACAATGCCTAGCAACAGAGATAGACAAGGAAGGGGAAAAGTTAACTATGAAGGATATTCAGTCATCTGTTGTAACAGAATACTCCTTTTTGAGAAGCCACAAATGATTTTATTGGGGACAATTTGGATGTACTTGTTTTCATTACAGCCTTGAAGCTAGTTCACTGAATAGGCTTGATACAAAACTGCAGTACATTCAAATGTTACATCATTTACTATGTATCCCTGACCCTGAGCATGTCTGGTAACGCAAGGTAAGTACATTGTGCAAAACAGGACATTCCTCCACCTCACAAGACTTATGATCTAACGCAGCACAGGTTCAGAGAGACTGTTGCAACCATACAGAGTGACATGAAAGAAGGTGGCGTACTGGGCAAAGGAGACCAAGGGAGCAATCTATAGAAGAGTACATGAAACATGTCTGGGTTTAGAAACAAGTGAAAAGAGCTGGTGGAAAGCTAATCTCTGAGACAGCTGACTTTCATATTTCTCATGCGATGCATGGACACTGTAAGACAGGCATGAGGACAAGTGCCAATGAGAAGCAAAGTCGGGAAAGTAACTGAAATACTTCCCGATGTTCTGTATTGTATTGTCTAAGGGGCAACCGATCCTAAATTCTCAATTACTGAGGGACAATCTTTACTCATTGCTATATTTGCTTTCCACAAGCCCAGTTCCATTCCCTGCCTCCACAACTGCTCATATTCTCTCCCAAAAACATTTGAAGAACCCCCTCAAGAATGCCAGTGAAAGCACTGAGGATAAAGTGCTAGAGTCAACTCCCTCCCCGTGTTTTACCCACATCATTGTATCTAATTTTCCCTCTGTGGGGTATACCGTCAAGTCTGCACAAAGCAGAAGATCCACACGCATTAGGTGCATTACCCCTATCGTCATTCCAAGAGCTAATTCTCTCAGCTGTAAATTATCTACTCCTCAATTCTCATCCTTGGGATAACCAGATGGATTTGGAGACTAACGGTCTTTGTCCCTGTAAAATCTACACCTAAGAAACAGAGTTTGTGCCACTGAAATGATCAGTACTTGGATGCCATAGAGCGATAGAGTAGCCACTCACTACTGCAGCCAGTATTATCAGTTGTGTTGCAATAGCGATGTCATGACTCAGGGCCCCACTGTGCTAAGTGCTGTAGAACCACACAACAAAAAGGAGGTCCCTGCCCCCATCACTCTCATTAGAGCTGCCATCAATCAGCCCGTACAATAATATTCCTTACCCACAGTATTGGCCACGTCACTCTCCTTTTGAGAGGAATCAGAGGAAAGAGCCAAGGTCAGAGAACTGTGGGAATCCTTTGGAAAGTGGAAGGGGGAGAAGGACCCTCCAAAAGAAATGGTGCAGAAACAATGAGAGAGGCAGGAAAACCAGGAGAGCATAGAGTGTGCAAATGAACAACAAGCTCTCTGTCAAGTTTGTAGGCAAACACTAAGTGAGCATCATCATATTCGTATCTGTGAATAGCAGAATTATAGAAATTAAAATCATCTTCACACTGCACATTTCATTTTTATTCAAGTGGAAATTTGAATCCAAAACTCTAGGCTTTTAGCAAATCCAAGTTCTTCCAATTTACCTGAGGAAGTACCAGCTACTTCTGCTCCTTTGGGGGGGACAGTTATGGGTTCGTCCTGGGTAATTATGTCTAAGGCAAAAAGAAGAGGAAAAAAGCCGTTATGAACATTACATCAGTCTCCCATCACCAGCTGGCCACTCAGAGCCAGGAGCTTGCCAAACTAATGTTTAGGAATCTGCATCTTTAGAGAGAAGACAGACTTATCCCACTTACACGTTGTCACAGTGAGAGCCCCTGTACTATCAGTTGGGCGACCCCTGCAGACTGCTGCTAGGATCCCATTCAGATATTCTAGGGGAAGCCCAAAGCAACCCCTACATTGAGCTGCCTACCACTTCCCTTTATAAAAATTCTCTCTCTCTCTCTTTTTTTTTTTTAAGAGCTCTAACAATTCCGTGGTTTGCAGCAGGGATGTGAAAGGCTCAATGTGGTGTCTCTTGCTGCCACCATGATTTACAAACTGCCAAAATCTGTCATTTCCTTTCAGTTTTACTCGTCAAAACTTCCTAGAGGGTAGGAACATGCTGTTCTCACTGAGCATTCTCTGCAATGTGTTGCCGTGTGCAACTCAGACCTATGCATCTCCATCCCTCACATCAAAATATGCTTTGGCCTAGGACAGGGGTCGGCAACCTATGGCACGCGTGCCAAAGACGGCATTCAAGCCGATTTTTAATGGCATGCTGCTGCCTGCCGTGCCATTAAAAATCCTGCCTGTCCCGGCCCGATCTTCTCCGCCTCCCCCCCTCCCCCCCGGGGCAAGGGGCAGAAGCATGGTCCTGCCGGCTCCCCTGCCTCTTCCCACAGTGTGCTGGGTTCCTGCCCCTCCTCCTCTCCGTCCCTCCCTGCCGGCCAATCAGCTGATGGCCCTTGTGAGGGAGGGGGTCGGAGAGGAGTGGAGTCACGGTGCTCGCTGCTCCCGGCGGAGGCAGAGAAGAAGCGGGGGCAGGGCCTTGGGGGGGGGTGAAATAGGGGCATATCCCCTCCAGCCCCCTGCGTGAGTACCCCACGACCCCACACACACACACAGGCCCCTGCCCTGAGCCCTGTACACCCCTCACACACATCCAGCCCTCTGCTTGACTACTTCAGCCCCCCCCCCAAGACCCTGACTGGCACCCCCACACATATCCAGGCCCCCCCACACCCCATGCACCCCCCACATCCTCACTCTTGCACCCCCCCCAAGCACCAAACAGGAGCTCCTGCACCGCCCCCCCCACATTCCCACCTGCACCCCTCACACCAAATGGGAGTTGCCCAGGTAAGCGCTCCACACCCAAACCTCCTGCCCCAACCCTGAGCCATTCTAGCTCCTCCCCAGACCCTTCACCCCCAGCCCTGTGCTCAGTGCACTCCCACCCTCAGCTCAGTGCAGAGAGAGAGGAAGAGAATGGGCCAGAACCAGGGAGAAGGTAGGTACCCACTGTATGTGGGCAGGGCCGGGACACCAGACCAGCAGCGGGTTGAGTGGGTCCCGCAGCCGGGATCCTGGCTGGCAGGAGTCGGCGGATGGAACCACTGAGCGGCACCAGGCTGAGCCGCTCAGCCCAGTGCCGGTCTGGGGTCCCGGCCACTGGCCTTGCACAGCCCACTGCCGGTCTGGGGATCTGGCTGCTGGACCCTTGCAGCCGGGGTCCCGGCCGCAGGCCCCGCTCAGCCCGCTGCCGGCCTAGGTGAACAGAACCCCAGACCAGCAGCAGGCTGAGTGGGCTGGTGGCGTAAGATCAACATTTTAATTTAATTTTAAATGAAGCTTCTTAAACATTTTGAAAACCTTGTTTATTTTACAATACAACAATACTTTAGTTCTATAATATATACACTTACAGAGAGAGAGACCTTCTAAAAAACATTAAAATGTATTACTGGCATGTGAAACCTTAAATTAAAGTGAATAAATGAAGATTCGGCACACCGCTTCTGAAAGGTTGCCGATCCCTGGCCTAGGAGAAGGATCACCATGCTGGGAACCAGGAGATGATGAGTTCAACTCATTATTTCTACTGACTGGTGTTAACACCCCTGTGCCCTTCAAAATCCTAGTTATCACTGAACAATCCATCCTCCCTGAATGAAAGTTACACAAGCTAGGAAGAGAACCCAGATCTCTAATATTGCAGAACCAAGTCTCATCCACTTGACCTAACCAAAAGAATTTGCCAAATCTAAATAGTTGGCTACGCAGTTTGTACAATGAGGTTATTCAAGCATATATAATCCATTGTTTTAGTGTGTTCTGCATCCTCCTCTAGTGGTTGGTCCATATAACAATTTACTCCTGCTGCCACCTATTACAATTACTTCTTTAACTTGATAGAGCTCTGTGCTACAGTACCTTAGGCCCAAGTGTCAAACCTCAATGACACATGGAGGTGGAGGACGGGACATGAGTTTCACATAGACTTCTTTTTTCTTTTTAAAAAGCCCAGAAGTTACATAAAGCCCACGTTATTGGCCACGTCACTCTCCTTTTGAGAGGAATCAGAGGAATGGGCCGAGGTCAGAGCTCTATGGGAATCCTTTGGAAAGTGGAAGGGGGAGAAGGACCCACCAAAAGGCTTTGATAACCAAAAGAGATGGTGCAGGAACAAGGAGAGAGGTAGGAAAACCAGGAGAGCATGGAGTGTGCATATGAACAACGAGCTCTCTGTCAAGTTTTTAGGTAAGCACTAAGTGAGCATCATCATATTTGCATCTGTGAATAGCGGAATTATAGAAATTAAATGACTTTCACACTGTACATTTCATTTTTATTCAAGTGGAAATTTGAACCCAAAATTCTAGACTTTTAGCAAATCAAAGTTTTTCCAATTTACCTGAGGAAGTACCAGCTACTTCTGTTCCTTTGGGAGGGACAGTCGTGGGTTTGTCCTGGGTAATTATGACTAAGGCTAAAAGAANTATTTGCATCTGTGAATAGCGGAATTATAGAAATTAAATGACTTTCACACTGTACATTTCATTTTTATTCAAGTGGAAATTTGAACCCAAAATTCTAGACTTTTAGCAAATCAAAGTTTTTCCAATTTACCTGAGGAAGTACCAGCTACTTCTGTTCCTTTGGGAGGGACAGTCGTGGGTTTGTCCTGGGTAATTATGACTAAGGCTAAAAGAAGAGGAAAAAGCAGTTATGAACATTACATCAGTCTCCCATCACCAGCTGGCCACTCAGATGTGAAAGGCTCAATGTGGTGTCTCTTGCTGCCACCATGAGTTACAAATTGCCAAAATCTGTCATTTCCCTTCAGTTTTACTCATCAAAACTTCCTACAGGGACTTCTAAAACCCCTGAACATGCTGTTCTCACTGAGCATTCACTGCAAGGTGTTGCCATGTGCAACTCAGAACTGTGCATCTCCATCCCTCACATCAACATATCCTTTGGCCTAGGAGAAGGTGCACCGTGTTGGGAATCAGGAGATGATGAGTTCAACTTTCCTTATTTCTACTGACTGGTGTTAACAATCCTGTGCCCTTCAAAACCCAAGTGTGGCGGGGTCAGACCACCCCGCCTTAACCCGGACAGAGTTAAGCCCCAGGGACTGGCAGCGGAAGTCCTGCTTCCCTGGGAAGACTGGGCATGCTCCAGGTGCTACAGGAGTATAAAGGGAGGGAGACCAGCTCATTCTGGGCTGTAATCTGTAGGAGAAGGACCTGCTGGGGGAGCTCCTGCGGAGGGCCAGCCACAGCCGCTGACTGCACCGGGAAGGGACGCCGTCCACGGCCCGCCTGCACCCTGGCGATTGGAGGAGACCCGGGAGACGACCAGATCCGCAGAGTACCAAGGACCCGATGACTCCTGGGAGACCCCAACAGAAGTGACCCTGGGAGGGTGACAGAGTGGTACCTTCCCCCTCCCTCCGCCCCGGGGAAACTCAGCGTGTTGCTACCGGGGCTGTCACATCCCAATGATAAAGACTCTGGCCGCTAGGCCACGCTACCCTCCACCAAGGGAGGCTTTATGGACTCTAGCTGGTAGGCCCCACTGCCCTGTAGCCAAGGGCCGTATTATAGACTCCAGCCATTAGGCCACGTTTCCCTGCATTAAAGGGGACACCTTGGACTCTGGCCACTAGGCCACACTGCCCTGAGCTAAAGGGCTATTTTATGGACGGTGGCGGATAGTCCACACCGCTCATACCCTTGGGGGCGTGGACCGCCACACCAAGTTATCACTGAACAACCCATCCTTCCTGAATGTAAATTACACAAGCTAGGAAGAGATCTCTAATATGGCAGATCTAAGTCTCACCCACTTAGCCTAAATGAAAGAATTTGCCAAATCTAAATACTTGGTTACGCAGCATGTACAATAAGGCTATTCATGCATATATAATTCAAAAATATCTATATGATTGACAATCTAAATTGAGTGAATATAAAACACACATGAAAGGTCTGTAACAGTTACTCTGCAACTGCTCCAATCAGGAGTTCTTCTTAAAGCCATAAAAATACCCTGACCTTCACAAGTTGGAAGCTGACTCCATTCAACTTGATCTCCCTTCAGCATACATTGGATGAAAGGCCGCCCACGTAATCTGAACCTAAAGAAAAGAGAAAAAGTTTCTTACTTAACTCTCCAGTTGCTCCTGCAATAGTCCAGAACTTTGGAAAAGGGGTTCTTTCTGCCAGTAAGTGACCCTGTAGGGTCATTCCTGCTGTAAGTACCAACATGAATCCTAGGACCAAGGAATGCTGAGTGGTTAAAGCCAATGTAGAACAAGCAAATAGGTGGGTATAAGATTGCAGAGACCATGTTAGCAGGTGAAATCCTTCCCCTTAAAATCTATACTAGCTAGATGCTTGGGAATTTCTGGGCAATATCTTTGTTGAACCTTAGCAAAGGGAAACAAGTAAGTCTCTCTTATCCACATTTTTAATGCTTATTTCTTACATCCGCAGAAGGTGGAAGAAGTCCCTAAAGAAGTTCCATTATTTGAAAAATACTAAGGACATTAGTAATTTTCCAGACTGTTAATCTTCTCCGAGTGTTCGCATGTGAAAGACATTTGGCTTTGCAGAATGGAGACTGCGCCACATCTTCCTCATTCCAATCTGCAGAACGGTGCTTGGGATGTGTGCTCTTGGCATTCTACACCTTTGATTATTGGCCCAGATAAATGGGGAGCAAAATACTAAAAGGGGTGTCTCTGTCACTCTGGAAGTCAGTAGCTCAGCCTGCTTAGTGCCATCATTCCTCTTCCTATTTTAAGTCTGCTCTTCTACCAAAGAGTTGGCAACAGTCCACACCCAAGACCCACTTAGCTGGACCTCTAGCTAATTCTTGCACAGGAAGTTCTGCATAGTGGCAATGCAGTCACTTAGCCTTCGCTACGTCCTTTCACACTACAGGCTAAAGGTCGTGGCCTTGTTTATTGGGCAAAGAGGTTTAGAGAAACAGATGAGAGGTGCACCTAGTAAAGCTGGTCTCTGCAGGTTCTTTCACTGGTCTGCTGAAACGGCTGGGGCCAACAAGGATAGACATGAACATCATGTGTGGCCAGGTGGCTACCGCTTTTCTTCCAACTTAGAACATTACACCCAAAGGCCACTTGTGCTGACAGCAACAACCGGGAGAGAAGACAGCTGCGCAAGGGCTGTCCCACTGCTGCCACTCTTTCAAAACCTGAACATCTCAATGTCCAAACCCAATCAGCCCATTGAAACCCAAAGCTTTTGTTGGTGGACACAATTCCAAGGTGTGCAGCTTCTGTACACTTCTACATAGGAAAATGTGAAGTATCACAACAATAGCTTGGACAACGAGGAGTCCTTGTGGCACCTTAGAGACTAACACATTTATTTCAGCATAAGCTTTCATGGGCTAAAACCCACTTCATCATCATCATTAGCCTACGAAAGCTTATGCCGAAATAAATGTGTTAGTCTCTAAGGTGCTACACGGACTTTGTTGTTTTTTCTGATACAAGCTAACACACCTACGTCTCTGAAACAACAGCTTGGACATTCTTGTGGGTGCAACTCAGCTGCAGTATTGCCTAGAGGAAAAACCACTGGACTGGGACTCAGGAAACTTGGATTCCATTCTCATTTCTGCCTCTGGCCTGTGGGTGACCTTGGGAAGTCATTTCCCCTCTGTGCTTCAGTTTCCCCATCTGTAAAATGGGGTAAACAATACTGCCCTCCTTTGTAAAGTGATTTGATATCTGATAACAGCTAGTTTTTATTACATCACCTGAGAAGAACGTAAGAACGGCCATACTGGGCAGACCAAAGGTCCACTGAGCCCAGGATCCTGTCCTCTGACAGAGACCAATGGCAGGTTCTCCAAAGGGAATGAACAGACAGGTTATCATCAAGTGATCCATGCTCTGTCACCCAATCCCAGCTTCTGGCAAACAGAGGCTAGGGACACCATCCCTGCCCATCCTCACTAATAGCCATTGATGGACCCATCTTCCATGAATCTATCTAGCTCCCTTTTGAACTCCGTTATAGTATTGGCCTTCACAACACCCTCTGGCAAGGAGTTCCAGAGGTTGACAGTGTGTTGCATGAAAAAATACTCCTCATATGGAAGCCGTTCTATACCCCCTAATCATTTTTTGTTGCCCTTTTCTGAACCTTTTCCAATTCTAATATATTTTTTTAGAGATGGGGCGACCACATCTGCATGCAGTATTCAAGGTGTGGGCATGGCTCCCAATCATCCTGATCCCAGCACAGGGAATTTAACCCTTGTTGCCTGCACATACAACCTAAATGGGTGACACAGTGAAAAACAAAATGATATATGAATTAAAACAAAGACATCCATGTTCATGCCATGTGCTTCCCTGTTCAATGACTGATGTCCCGAAAGTACCTACACAAGCCAATGAAACCAGAACCCAATCACATATTATGGTAGTTTTTTCCAACAGCAGCTTGATGAAATTGAAGCGCACACCATGATACCATAGCTGCACCAGCTTTCTCCCAACTTAATCTTTTAAATTAGATCGAAATTTCTATTATTATTTTTCCACTGTTCACCAAACTAAGCTCTGTGACTTAATCAGCACCGGTTGCCCAACACTCACCCGTCATCACAAATGATGTTTACTCTTGCACCAAACCGGTCATTTGTTGTATCAACAGCTCTGCCATGCTCTGGTCCTTTTGGAACACCACACGATTTCCCTAGCACAGAACAAGATCAGTGTTAGCGTGTTATTTTGATGCAACAAACTCTAACAGACTTAGAAGAGACTATGGCCGGGGTGGCCAAACTGTGGCTCACAAGCCGCATGTGGCTCTTTTACAGTGAAAGTGCAGCTCACGGAGTCCCCCTACCAGACTTGGGGGGGGGCAGCGTGGGACCTCTGCCTTGGAGCAGGGTGGTGGGGTGGGGGCTTCTGCCCAGCAGGGAGGTGGGTCTCAGGGTTTCAGCAGGAGTGGGGCTGAAGCCCTGAGCCCCAGCAGGTGCCTCTTGCTCCAGCTCTTGAACTTCTGAAGATTGTTGTATGCGGCTCGAAGGGTCGGTAAGTTTGGCCACCCCTGGACTATGGCAATGGCAGACTAGCAGTGCAGTTAGTTCACTCTCCTCTCTGGGGTTTTTTTCCTACTTAACTGTGGATATTCTTTTTGTCCATATTAAGTGTTGAATTCTATCACTTTGTCAACTTCAATGGCAGAGACTCCTCCTACCTGGTACAGGGAGTTATTTGTGATGCTTCCTCTGGTGCCAGGCACTTATTACCAGACAGAACACACCATCAGCCATTCACCATGTCCACATGCCAAACAGAAGAGACATGCTGCATTCAGGGACCACAGAGAAAGCTACAAATAGCACTAATGAGTATATTGGGAAAACATTTCTGTCCTTGATGTGGATAAGGATATAAAATATATGGCCTGTTATATACATGAAGTATTTTCCTAATCAGGCATGCCAGACTACTTGAGTCTAAGCCCTGGTCTACACTACGAGTTTAGGTTGAATTTAGCAGTGTTAGGTTGATTTAGAATCATAGAATATCAGGGTTGGAAGGGACCTCAGGAGGTCATCTAGTCCAACCCCCTGCTCAAAGCAGGACCAATTCCCAACTAAATCATCCCAGCCAGGGCTTTGTCAAGCCGGGCCTTAAAAACCTCTAAGGAAGGAGATTCCACCACCTCCCTAGGTTGCATTCCAGTGCTTCACCACCCTCCTAGTGAAATAGTGTTTCCTAATATCCAACCTAGACTTCCCCCACTGCAACTTGAAACCATTGCTTCTTTTTCTGTCATCTGTCACCACTGAGAACAGCCGAGCTCCATCCTCTTTGGAATCCACCCCTCCGGTAGTTGAAAGCAGCTATATTTAAAAACAATTTGCTGTGAATAGTCATTTTAAACCAGGAAGCTGAAGAGTTCATGTTTCCAACATGTGTGTCATATCCAGAGCTTTTAGACGTTTTGGAGGGAGGCAGATGATATTACAGAACTGAAGTTAAAATCCCGAGCATGAAGAGGGAGACCTGGGAGGAAGTGAAGACAGAGTTCCTTTCCTCTGAGCTGGCAAACTAGAGGATACAGACAGTCAATGACTTTTCCCAAAAGGCCTGAGGGAACTCTTATTGAAGGTTATAAAAGTATTTGCTTATAGCAGGGGAAGGCAACTGGTGGCACGCGTGCCAAAGGTGGCACATGAGCTGATTGGTCCTGGCCACTGCATTTTAGTTTAATTTTAAATGACGCTTCTTAAACATTTTAAAAACCTTATTTACTTTACATACAACAATAGTTTAGTTATAGATTATAGTTTTATAGAAAGAGACCTTCTAAAAACGTTAATATGTATTACTGGCACACGAAACCTTAAATTACAGTGAATAAATGAAGACTCAGCACACCACTTCTGAAAGTTGCCGACCCCTGGAATCAGTAGAATCAATGGTAAACAAGTTTAAAAAAAAAAAATTTTTAGAAGTACCGCCAACTGAGTTAGGCAACTCCTAACAGTGACCAGTACAAGGCAGACATTTGCCTCTCATAACACATTTCTTCAGATGTTCATTGGTTTGAGGTGAGGATGATGGTGGACTGGGTTGTTGGCCTTTTGAAGCAGGGAAGAAGAGCTCATATTATTTTGAGGAAATGCCTTGATACAGGTAGGACAAAGAACTCACAATAGATTGTGCTCTTCTAACAACAAACCTTCCAGCCTTCATTAAAACCCAGGCTGCAAACAATGATGCTAATTTAGCAGACTAATCTGAGTAACCAGGAGTTTCTATTTAAAGATATTACCATTTAGAATGTCCTCATTGGGATTTAACCCTGCACCCGTCCACTTGACCAAGCCTGTTTTGTCGACTTAAAGGTCTCTTGAAATTGATTTTTGTACTCCTCCCCGGCGAGGGGTTTAGCGCTAAAATCAACTTTGCTGGGTCGAATCTGGGGTAGTGTGGATGCAATTCGATGGTATTGGCCTCTGGGAGCTATCCCAGAGTTCTCTATTGTGACCGCTCTGGACAGCACTCTCAACTCAGATGCACTGGCCAGGTAGACAGGAAAAGACCCTGGAACTTTTGAATTTCATTTCCTGTTTGGCCAGCATGGCGAGCTGATCAGCACAGGTGAGCATGGAGTCCCAGAATCGCAAAAGAGCTCCAGCATGGACCAAATGGGAGGTACTGGATCTGATCGCTATATGGGGAGAAGAATCCATGCAGGCAAAACTCCATTCCAGAAGACGAAATGCCAATATATTTGCCAAAATCTCCAAGGGCATGATGGACAGAGGCTACAACAAGGACACACAGCAGTGCTGCGTGAAAGTTAAGGAGCTGAGGCAAGCCTACCAAGAAACAAAGGATGCAAACGGTCGCTCTGGGTCAGAGCCCCATACATGCTGGTTCTATGATGAGCTGCATGCAATTCTAGGGGTGGCCTCTACCACTACCACACCACTGTCCGTGGACACCTGCAAGGGCAGAGTCTCATGCAACAGGGAGGAGGAGTTTGAAGATGATGATGAGGAGGAGGAGGAGGTTGAGGATAGCGCACAGCAGGCAAGGAGATAATCCCTTCTCCCCAGCAGCCAGGAACTGTTCATCACCCTGGAGCCAAAACCCTTCCAACCCTCCCAAGGCGGCTCCCGGACCATGAATCTGGAGAAGGAACCTCTGGTGAGTGTACCTTTGTAAATATAATACAGAGTTTAAAAGCAAGCGTGTTTAATGATTAATTTACCACGCCAAGCCAGTAGCAAGTAGTCTGGAATCATTGCAGAACAAAACCTTGCAGCGAATGGGCCCTGGGTTTGGCTGTTTGCCTTTGCCTGAAAATAAATCATCCCCACTGTTAGCCACATGGTGGGGGGAGGCCCGTTCATGCTGAGCTGTTCGCATTTGGCTGACCAGGATCTTCCCTGATACTAGCCATGCAGTTTGGGGGGTGGGGTGTGTGTGTGAAGCAATCATCCCAGAGAATTGGGTCGGGGGGGAGGGGTTGGATTGTGCTGCACATTCATCTTAAAACCGCAGCCCCTGCTTTTAAATGGCCAACCCCACAGGCTTTGCTTGGTATGGGAAAGGAGGGCGCTGCTGTTTGAAACCGTTCCCACATGTTATGAAGGTTGAAGAAGCTGAAACCCTTTGCCTTACCATGTCTGCTGCAAGCCCAATTCTGTTGCCCAGCCGAGCGTGTGTGATGTCTCACACCAAACCGGCAGGCATTCAATATAAGAGGCAAAATGTGACCTTGTACCAAAAGCACATGTGCTATGTAATGTAAATCGCTTGATTCAGTGTGAAATAGTCTTCCCTTTGTTCTCTAAAATACATCTTTTTATGTACTACTCTCCTTTTTTCCCTCCCGCAGCTGCAAATGTTTCTATGCTCCCCCTATCATCTCTGTCCCAGAGGCTAGCGCAGATTAGAAGGCAAAAAAAAAACACACTCACGACGAGATGTTCTCAGAGCTCATGCGGTCCTCCCACACTGAAAGAGCTCAGCAAAATCGGTGGAGGCAAACAATGGCAGAGTCCAGGAAGGCGTTAAATGAACGCGATGAGAGGAGGGAGGAGCATGCTGCGAGGAGGCAGGATGCAATGCTGAGGCTAGTGGGGGAGCAAACTGACATGCTCAAGTGTCTGGTGGAGCTGCAGGAAAGGCAGCAGGAGCACAGACCACCGCTGCAGCCGCTGTATAACTGCCTGCCCTCCTCCCCAAGTTCCATTTCCTCCACACTCAAATGCCCAAGAATTCAGGGGGGAGGGAGGGAGGCTATGGGCACCCAGCCCTCCATCCCAGAGGATTGCCCAAGCAACAGAAGGCTGGCATTCAATAAGTTTTGAACTGTAGTGTGGCCTTGTCCTTTCCTCCCTCATCCACCACCCCACCCAATGCTTCCCTCCTCACCCACCCCTCCCAGGCTACCTTGCAAATTTTCCCCCTATTTATGTGATGAATTAATAAAGAATGCATGATTTTGGAACAATAATGACTTTATTGCCTCTGAAAGCAGTGATTGAAGGGGGGAGGGCAGTTGGCTTACAGGGAAGTACAGTCAACCAAGGCGGTGGGTTTTCATCAAGGAGAAACAAACAACTGTCACACCGTAGCCTGGCCACTCATGAAACTGGTTTTCAAAGCTTCTCTGATGCGCAGGGCACCCTGCTGTGCTCTTCTAATCGCCCTGGTGTCTGGCTGCGCGTAATCGACAGCCAGACGATTTGCCTCAACCTCCCACCCCACCATAAATGTCTCCCCCTTACTCTCACAGGTATTGTGGAGCACACAGCAAGCAGTAATAACAATGAGAATATTGGTTTTGCTGAGGTCTAACCTAGTCAGTAAACTGCACCAGCGAGCTTTTAAACATCCAAATGCACATTCTACCACCATTCTGCACTTGCTCAGCCTATAGTTGAACTGCTCCTTACTACTGTCCAGGGTGCCGGTGTATGGCTTCATGAGCCATGGCATTAAGGGGTAGGCTGGGTCCCCAAGGATAACTATAGGCATTTCAACACCCCCAACAGTAATTTTCTGGTCTGGGAAGTAAGTTCCTTCCTACAGCTGCTCAAACAGACCAGAGTTCCTCAAGATGCGAGCGTCATGCACCTTTCCCGGCCATCCCACGCTGATGTTGGTGAAACGTCCCTTGTGATCCTCCAGTGCTTGCAGCACCATTGAAAAGTGCCCCTTGCGGTTTACGTACTGGCTGCAAAGGTGGTCCCGTCCCAAGATAGGGATATGCGTTCCGTCTATCGCCCCACCACAGTTAGGGAATCCCATTGCAGCAAAGCCATCCACTATGACCTGCACATTTCCCAGAGTCACTACCCTTGATAGCAGCATCTCAGGGATTGCATTGGCTACTTGGATCACAGCAGCCCCCACAGTAGATTTACCCACTCCAAATTGATTACCGACTGACCGGTAGCTGTCTGGCGTTGCACGCTTCCAGAGGGCTATCGCCACTTGCTTCTCAACTGTGAGGGCTGCTCTCACCTTGGTATTCTTGCGCTTCAGGGCAGGGAAACGCAAGTAACAAAGTTCCATGAAAGTGCCCTTACACATGCAAAAGTTTCGCTGCCACTGGGAATCATACCAGACCTGCAACACTATGCAGTCCCACCAATCTGTGCTTGTTTCCCGGGCCCAGAATCGATGTTCCACGACATGAACCTGCCCCATTACCACCATGATGTCCAAATTTCCAGGGCCTGTGCTTTGAGAGAAGTCTGTGTCCATGTCCTCATCACTATCGTGATCACGCTGTCGTTGCCTCCTCGCCTGCTTTTGCAGGTTCTGCACATACTGCAGGATAATGCGTGAGGTGTTTACAATGCTCACAACAGCAGCGGTGAGCTGAGTGGGCTCCATGCTAGCTGAGTGGGCTCCATGCTAGCCGTGGTATGGCGTCTGCAGGAGAGCAGGAAAGCAGAGTTGCAGCGGAAGCGGTGGATGACGACGGATGACATGAGAATAGATATTTATACCAAACGACGAGAGGACGTGAGAGGTGGATTCATGGCACCAGGAAAGCAGGAGAGCAGAGTTGCAGCGGAAGCGGTGGAGGACGATGGTTAGCCACATTTCCTGAGGAAGAACACACGTACCCGGGAGCCCATGACAGACAACATGGAGAAATTCGCTATCGAGGCAAGAGCAGGAGAGCAGAGTGCCAGCAGAAACGGTATATGACGATGGTTTGAAGACCTACTGCACAGTCTGCTGCCAGCAGCACCCAGGACACAACAGTGGCGGTGAGCTGAGCGAGCTGCACGCTTGCCATGGCATGGCGTCTACGCGGAAAAAAGGCGCGAAACGATTGTCTGCCGTTGGTTTCACGGAGGGAGGGGAGACTGATGACATGTACCCAAAAAGACCCTCGACAATGTTTTTGCCCCATCAGGCATTGGGAGTTTAACCCACAATTCCAACGGGCGGCGGAGACTGCAGGAACTGTGGGATAGCTACCCACAGTGCACCGCTCCGTAAGTCGATGCTAGCCACGGTAGTGAGGATGCACTCCACCAATTTAATGCGCTTAGTGTGGAAATATGCAATCGACTGTATAAAATTGATTTCTAAAAATCAACTTCTATAAAATCGACCTAATTTTGTAGTGTAGGCATACCTTAAGACTGCACAAGAAATTCACATCAGTATTAAGTGTGACAAAGTTCCTTCTCTATCTTGGTGGGTCCTGCGCTTATTGGCAGATTTTCTTGCCTCAGAGATTCACCATGTGGGTTGGGGAACAGCCCAGAGACCTTCCCCTCTGGTTGAACCCACAGTCCAGGTCAATTGGTTGGTTTGGGGGGAACCCGGGCCTGCCCTCTGCTCCAGGTTCCAGCCCAGGGCCCTGTGGACTGCAGTTGTCTATAGTGCCTCCTGTAACAGCTGCATGAGAGCTACAATTCCCTGGGCTACTTCCCCATGACCTCCTCCAAACACCTTCCTTATTCTCACCACAGGACCTTCTTCTTGGTGTCTGTTAATGCTTATACTCCTCAGTCCTTCAGCAGCACATCCTCACTCCCAGCTCCTTGCGCCTCTTACTCCCAGCTCCTCACACTCACACCACAAACTGAAGTGAGCTCCTTTTAAAACATCGGTGCCCTGATTAGCCTGCCTTAATTGATTCTAGCAGCTTCTTCTTAATTGGCTCCAGGTGTCCTAATTAGCCTGCCTGCCTTAACTGGTTCTAGTAGGTTCCTGATTACTCTAGTGCAGCCCCTGCTCTGGTCACTCAGGGAACAGAAAACTACTCATCCAGTGACTAGTATATTTGCCCTCTACCAGACTCCTGTACCCCACTGGTCTGGGTCTGTCACATAAGATATAGCCTATGTTTGTCAAACAGAATATAATACAGAAATACAAGGAGCTGCGGTTAAGGGTGATCACTCAGTTGGCTCCTTCCTCTCACCCTGTATTAATGTAGGTTTTTAAATGGAATACAAGAGATACAGACTCAATATGAGTAGCTTTGCCAAAACTTATGGCATTATTCACAATGCAGGCCATGCATCATTTAAATTTTGTTATGTATTTTGGGGTATTTGAACAACTCTGCCATACATATAGTTATTAAATATTGCATTTATTTTTTAATACGGTGAGTCAGTTTGGTTGAACTGTTTGCTGAATGAGCGCTCTCTGAGGCTAGAATTTTTAAATGTGTGAATTTTAACAACAAAAATAACACACCTCTACCCCGATATAACGAGACCCGATATAACATGAATTCTGATATAACGCGGTAAAGCAGTGCTCTGGGGGGGGGCGGGACTGCGCACTCCGGCGGATCAAAGGAAGTTCGATATAACGCAGTTTCACCCATAATGTGTTAAGATTTTTTGGCTCCCGAGGACAGCATTATATTGAGGTAGAGGTGTACTATTATTCTCCTTCACATGTAGTTTCCAGGGATACTGTGCTCACCATTTTTAAATGGAGATTTACCACAGCATGATATTAACTTTTACTTCATTATTTGTGATTTCCTATTGCTGCTGGGAAGCACAACGAACACAATGAAAAGCTTAACTACTGCAAGCGCTGTCTAACGTTCAATAGTACTCACTTTGCTTTCTCTCTACATTTAAAGCTTAACTGAAATTTTACATCAAAACCTGACAAAAGGGTTTTTCAAACTAACATTGACAAACCAGTACTGAAATGTGAACCAGCTGCTTAACACAAAACACTCCTATCTGCTCACAGAGGGCCACTCGCTCAATGGAGAGAGAAAAGTGACAAAAAAGACACCCACCTCTACAGAACTCAGGGGCTTCTGACCACGTTGAATTCTCAAGACAAGTAATGACAGGTCTCAGTTCGGTGCTCTCATATCCTGGACGACAGACATAACTCACAGTGGCCCCATTAGCATGGAAATTCTTCTTCTCATCTTCCTCACTTAAGACAGCAGATTTTAACCTTGGTGTGGCACCACAGCTAGCTAGCAAGGAAAAAAAAATAGGCACAAAAATGGTACTTTTAACTTTCTATGTATATATAAATACACACACACATATATATATTAAAAAAAAAAAAACCAGAAACACTAAGTGTGCACAACTCTGTAACATAAGTGAAGGGTACCAAACAGGTAACAGGTACCCTGCACAAAAATTTATGATTTAGAGGCAGCAGCAGCTATTACAGTACAGCCACAGAACAGCATATGAGCATTAGAGCAGGACATTTTGGGACTATTGCCTGGAGATCTGGAGAAAAGTGGACGATGGATCCTGGCTTCACTGGGGTTTTCTTGGCGGAGGCCCCAGGTGCCATCCTTGGTTGGGCCCCGGCGTCAGCGCCCTGGAGGAAGCATGAGGATGACTTGCAAGGGATCTGGGAGACCCAAGAGGGACTATGGGAGGGGCACTGGGCCCTCCACAAACAGTTGGTGCAGCTGGCAAGGGAGCAGCGAGTCCTGGTAAAACTCCTCCGGAGGGAGTTTCTGAGGAGCCGCTGAGAGCATGACAGAAAGTCGAGCGCCAAGGCCAGGAGGCCTGGGGCTAAGTGCTGGACTTGTTATGCCTGTGAGTGTCAGGGACATTTGAGATGGGACTATCCCTACTGGGTTGGGGGCAGGGAGACGTACCCAGAATAAGGGAAGGGACAAGACCCTGAGAAACACTGTTGGGTGAAGAAACCCAAGAGGGGATCAACATGTTGGGCCTCTGGGCCGTGAGGGCACCTGTGGCGGGATTGCCCAGAACCAAGGAACACATCCCAGGCAGCCCAGAGAGGGCTAGGCCCAGGAAGGACTGGAAAAGGCCCAAGGCCAGGAGGAGGCAAGGAGCTTGCTTCTTCTGCCAGGAAAGGGGCCATATTAGGAGACACTGCCCCTTCAAGGGACGAGGGGTGCAGGGCGGGATACCTAAGGACCCTGGTGGGGGTGTGTGTGTGAAGGCCGGCAGGGTCGACACTGCAGTGGGAGCAGTTGACCTACCGGGGACCAGACCCAACGGAAGGTATCCGAGAAAGGTACTGCGACAGAGTGGGTCCAGCAGGAAGCGGGGGCCCAGACTGACAGAGAGCAGGCTACAGCGGGAACCCAGACCCTGAAGTTAGAGGGCCTGGGGGATGTTAGCCTAGGTATGCGACTGATGGCAGCAGAAGAGGCCTGCTGGACAGCGGAGGTGGAGCTACAAAAAGCCAAAAAGGAGAAGGAAGACCCAGCCTTAAAACTGAAGGACAGTGAGGAGAGGTGAGTGCAGCTGGCGGGACATCTCTGGGCTGCACAGGCTAGAGGACCCCCCTTCCCCCAGGCGTGGGATTTTGAGGAGGGTGTGTGTAACGGGGCAGTTACCCTGCTCCTGAGAGAAAAGGCTGGGCTGATGGGGAAGCAAGGACAGCTGGGGCCACGCCCCAATTGGGCCACAGCTGGCCCTAGCTAAGGGCTGTGAGCCAGGGGCTGAGTCAGTCTCTGCAGAGGTGAAAGTGAGCTGGTACGCTGTGCCAGACCGGACCGGACCAGACTGGCTTCCCCAGGCTGGTGCTTTAATGGGCCCGGGGCTCCCTGCAGTGGCGGGAGCCCCGGGCCCTTTAAATCGCCTCCAGAGCCCCGATGCCGCTACCCTGGGGCTCAGGCAGCCAGGCTCGGGTGGCAATTTAAAGAGTCCGTGGCTCCTGCCGCTGCAGGGAGCCCTTTGAAGTGTCACCTGAGCCTGCTGCTGCTACCCTGAGGCTCAGGAGCCCCTGGGTAGCGGTGGCAGGGCTCTGCTGGCAATTTAAAGGGCCTGGAGCTCCACTGTGGTAGCGGCGGCCAGAGCCCCGGGCCCTTTAAATCGCCCCTTAGCCCCAGAGCTCTGCAGCTGGTAGCTCTGGGGGTGATTAAAAGGCCCCACCTCTTCCACGCTCCCACTCAGGACTCCGGCGTACCGGTAAGTCCTTTAAGTTACTTTCACCCCTGAGTCTCTCTCTAGGTGTGGAGAGAGAAGGACCTGGCTGCCTGGGAGAAAAGGATATTTGAACTGGAGCAGTGCTAGGGAATAGGGCAAGGGAGATGGGGCGCTCCAGTCTGCAAAACCCCTAGGCTGCTGGGCTTATACAAGGCCTAAAGAGAGGTACTGGGGTTAGGCAGAGGCAGCTGGTCCAAACCCCCTTTGCCAGTGATGAGTGGTTTAGAGACTGCAGTGAGCAGGGGCTAAGTGATGACTGGCAGTAGCCACTGAGGCAAGGTGGAGATAGGGGGTTCGGGGTTCCCCTGGGAGGGGAGACCCAGAGCGGAGGTACCGCAGGGGAAGAACTCCGAGGTAAAGGGCACCGGGGTCCGGGCGGGACACAGGGCCTGATGCAGGTGAGCCACCGACCTGCAGAGGGCGCTCCGGGCTGAAGTCGAGCTAATTCCCAGGAGCACCAGCAGGAGGCGCCGTGCCAATGACTCTCACTTCACTACAGGGACAAACTGTCTCTTTATTACATATGTACAGAGCACAACACAAGGGGCCCATGATACCCAATTGGGACCTTTATGCAATATTGGAATATAAGTGGTACTATGCAGGTAAATCATTTCTGAAAGAGCTTTATTTCATATTTACCTACTGATGCAGGAAAACTGTCTGAGCATCCCAACCTATTTCTGTGCAGTCAAAACTCAAATATAAATTTACTTCCCATTCCTGTCGGTCTAAACCAAACATTCCTGAATCAAACACAAGTCGTCTCACTGATGGATGTTCCCAGATTGCTTTGCAACAAGATTCTTGAATAAGCAGGTTAATTGTCTATGGCCACTGATCCAGCAAGGAACTTGAAACTAGTTATTAAAGCTAATTTTGAGTAGACCTATTCAGTGGGGGAAAGTCTGACATTTCCATCAGCGAAGGGTGGCCCCAGCAAATTTGTTCCAGAGAAAATAAAATACTTACAACTACAAAACTCTCCAACGGTTGACCACTCAGAGTTTGAAAGGCAAACGAGTGTGTCTGACTGTCCAGGGATTTTAAAAAAGCCGTCACGGCACCTGTATGTCACTTCTGTGCCGACAGGGAAGCCCTCTGTGCGACTAGTATCATGGTGGACAGCACGACTGAATGTTGGCGGGGCCCCACACAGACCTGTCAGAAAAACATAAGAACAACCTCTCATTTATAAATAAATAAATTAATGGAGATATCCCATCTCCTAGAACTGGAAGGGACCTTGAAAGGTCATCGAGTCCAGCCCCCTGCCTTCACTAGCAGGACCAAGTACTGATTTTTCCCCCAGATCCCTAAGTAGCCCCCTCAAGGATTGAACTCTCAACCCTGGGTTTAGCAGGCCAATGCTCAAACCACTGAGCTAATAGGAGAGAGATTTATTTTAACTATTTTCACACAGCTGGCTTCGTTGAAAAGGATCGTGACATGCCTTAGATGCTACAGGGACCTGCCACAGGCCAGGTGAGCCCCGTTCTGGGGGGTTCCTCAGTGTTGTGTATTTGGTTGTCGTGGTTTTTGTTCCTATGGAAACTGAGTTAGATTATTAGGGGATAGCACAGTCAGTTTTGGCTGGTTAGGTCAGCTCAGTATCTGTAAATAAATGGTTGCTTTGTAAGCTTGCTGCTCTCTAGTCTCAAGTGATGTCTTCCTAAGCCTGCTGCCCCCAAGGATATAACAAAGTGGTGACGAGGGTGGGATACCTGTGCTGCCCCAGCAACAGAAGGAAGTAAAAGTCAAGGTAAACAAACAAACACAAACAAACAAACAAACAACTGCTTGTTGGCACGCACTCTAAGCAAAGCAGAAACTAACTATGCCCAAATCGAACGTGAGGCATTGGAAATCGTTTTTGGAATTCAAAAGTTTCATCAGTACCTGTTTGGGCGGAAGTTTACTCTTCTCACAGACCATCAACCTCTGACGTCAATTTTTGGACCCTACACAGGCATTCCCCCAGTAGCTGCTAGTCGTATGCAACTTTGGGCACTGTTACTTTCAGCGCTCATACATAAAATCAAATATCGAAAATCCACTCTGCACGGCAATGCAGATGACCTCTCAAGGTTGCCTTTGCCGGTCAAACATCATATTAGCCAAGATGGTCAGGGGTGCAAACGTATGCTCTGGGTGTCCTTAACCCTCTGACTGCCGGACTCTGGCACTGGACGACAGGGCATTGATCACACTATAATCGCCCTGTTCTGTTGACTCCCTGTGAAGCATCTGGCACCGACTACTATCAGAGGCAGGATACTGGGGTAGATGGACCATTGGTCAGACCCACTACAGCCATTCTTATAGTCACTGCCTTGTGTTTCTGCCTTCAAACAGCATCCTTGATCCTCTCCACTTCTATAACTGCCCCTTCCCAGACAAATCTCACACCTGTACTCCATACACCTCCTCCTCCTCTTGTCTGAGCTCACTGATCAAATTCCCTTTCTTAATTCTGTCTGATCTGGGCTTCCATTAGCCTGCACTCCCCTGCTGATCCTGTCCTCTCTTGGGACCATCTCATCGGCTCACAAGACTTCAGCTACCAGCTCTGCGCTCGTTCCTCACAACACATCCAGGTGCTGGGGGCATCATCCCTGGAGCCAACAACTTATTCTCCCCACTTCCCAGTGAGACGGTGAAGGGGTTAATTACACTAAAACCGGGCTGAGAGGCCGCATCACCAATAGAGGAACCAGCACAGCCGGAGTAAAGCCAGGGGCCGGGTGAGCAAAGGGCTCCACGCACAGTTATCTGGGGTCCCACCCCAGACCCCGGCCCCGCACAGCCCCGCTGCAGACGGTGAGTTGGTTTCCCAGGCCGGGGGACGGGCACTGGGGAGCTCCGGGCTTGTCTCTCACGGGCAGAAGCGGGGCCAAGACAAGACATCGCCCCGGCGGGTCTCTGGCAGCGGAAACACCCGCCCCGACGGGCCGTGGGGCCAAGCCCGCTGCCCTGCCCGCTCACACCTGTCCCCCGGCCCGGGCTGTCCCGCGGCCGCTCGCTCCCCAGGGCCCCGACTGGCCGGGCCGAGCCCCTGCGCCCGCAGCCAGTGGGGCGGTGCCGCCTCGGGCGGGGCTCGCTGCCCCCCGCTCCGCACCCCGCGCAGCCAGTGCGGGGCAGCCGCAGGTCCCCGCCCGCCGGCCCCGCGCAGCCCGGGGCACCGCCCGCTGCTGGGGCCGCCGCGACTCACCGCGAGCCCCGGGCAGGGGCAGCAGCAGCAGCAGCGTCAGGAGCCCCCGGGCGCCGGGCGGGCAGCGCGGAGCCGAGACCATGGCGGGGCCGGCAGCGGAGTCTCCGGGGCGCGACCGCTCGCTCCGGCTCTGCCGGCACCGTCGGGGGCCGGAGCTCGGGGACAGCGATGAAAGGGGGCGGGAGCAGGGCGTGGCCAGGAGAGGATGGAGCGGGACTTGTGTCACTGCTTTGCACCCAGGCGCTGTCCGGGGAGCCGGTGCTGGGGTCGGGGGGAGGGGAGAAGAGGCTGCGCTGGGCCCCGAGTTATTGGTTCGCCCCAGAGATCAGCATCGATCCTGTGTCCCAGCAGGCAGGGGGACCTGCCCAGACACATACATAGAGGGGGCCGGCTCGCCCCGCTGCACGTGTGTCTTTGTGGGTGCAGCCGTGGGCACATTACACAGAGGGGCATCTGCACCTGGAGCCACCACCAGATCTAACCCTTGTTTGCTTTTGCTCATTAGGATGTAAAATTGAAACATTTAAAGCCCTCCACGGGTTTCCCTTCTCGTCTGTATCCCTGAGTGCAACAGTCTTCCCCGGCGCTGCTGCCGGGAGCGGGCTTCCTACCACTGGCGGAGCTGTTTCTTTCAAAAGATATAAAATCCATTGTTTGTATTAACCTAACTCTGTTCACTTTTTTCCCTTTATGAACAAGCTGCATGTCACTGTTATTATATTAGGCCACAAGAGTCTGAGACGGGGGCTTTGACAGGGGCTGTGTTATTTAGAAACTTTTATTTAAAAACGACTTCCTCTTTCTTTGATGGAAATTCAACCATCAGACATGGCTGGTATTTAATCTGAATATTGATGCATTTCCCGCACAGTCTCAGTGTTGAGAGAGGTGGGGGAAGGAAGAGGAAACAGTTCCATAATGCATAGACCTGGTCCATTCCACACGACTCTATTTAGTTTCTGATCCAACACAGTAGGACACATGTTTTTACATTCTGGCAAGAGTCACTGACTGAAAGGGGTGTTTAAAGAGGGCCCGAGTAAGTACTCAGTAACGACTGCTGGACCTGGCTAAAGTTTTTATTAGTTTTCCTTTTTAAATGATTGTCTGTAAATTCAATATAAACAGTGAGTCACTACGTTTGAAGAAAATGTTGTACTCGCTGACTAAGAGGCAGGGTCTTTGTCCCACAAAGGTTACAACCTAAGGCCCTGTTTCTGTACGCTGTTCTGTGTTGCTGCTCTGGGCTGACCCCCACCCCATCTCTAAGAAAGTGGCCTTTATCATCCTGAAATTCTTCCTGAATTTTCTGTCACCACCACCATTCTGTCACACCAGTCAGAGCTGGTTTCCCAAGCCCAGAAAGGGCGCTCAGTGGAGCGAAGCTGCTCCAGGAAAGCTTTATACACAATTCGCTTCTCAGAGTTATCCTTCTCTATGGCACTTGCCTCACAGTGCAGTGACTGGCTTCTGAGCCACCCATGTGTGTGATTCCAAATACGTGTTGTGACATGGCGAGGTGAGGGCTGTGTCACTCCTGTCCTGCAACCTACAATGCTTTACAATGCCTTGTGGGAGTAGCTCCCACCTGGGCTATCCACAACCAGCATTTCTTCATGCAAGTCACAGCCTGCCAACCACACTTGGGTTCCACTTTGGCTTTTACCAGCCTTGGTTACTTCTTCAGAGTTACTGAAG
Organism: Trachemys scripta elegans; assembly: GCF_013100865.1. Classification (NCBI taxonomy): domain Eukaryota; kingdom Metazoa; phylum Chordata; order Testudines; family Emydidae; genus Trachemys; species Trachemys scripta. The sequence continues at coordinate 121,913,259 of NC_048301.1, forward strand.
CCTCATAGACTCATAGACTTTAAGGTCAGAAGGGACCATTATGATCATCTGGTCTGACCCCCTGCATGCTGCAGGCCATAAAACCGTCCCTACCCCTTCCCTGGACTCTGCTGTTGAAGTCCCCAATCCTGTTTTAGGTGACTTCAATTGGCAGAAACCCTCCTGCTAGAGATCCCTGCCCCATGCTGCGGAGGAAGGCGAAAAACCTCCAGAGGCTCAGCCAATCTGCCCTGGAGGAAAATTCCTTCCCGACCCCAAATATGGCGATCAGTAAGACCCCGAGCATATAGGCAAGAGTCTCCAGCCTGACCCCTGTCAGCCATTATACAATTTACCTACCATTTCTTGGTTTTCCTTGACTACTATGTTTTACCATTAAACCATTCCCTCCATAAATTTATCTAACTTAATCTTAAAACCAGACAGGTCCGTCGCCCCCACCGTTTCCCTCGGAAGGCCGTTCCAATATTTCACCCCTCTGACGGTCAGAAACCTTCGTCTAATTTCAAGCCTGAACCTCCCCACGGCCAGTTTATATCCATTCGTTCTCGTATCCACATTAGTACTAAGCTGGAATAATTCTTCTCCCTCCCTCGTATTAATCCCTCTAATATAGTTAAAGATAGCAATCATATCCCCCCTCAGCCTTCGCTTTGTCAGACTAAACAACCCAAGCTCCTCTAGTCTCTTTTCATACGACAGGTTTTCCATTCCTCTGATCATCCTAGTGGCCCTTCTCTGCACCCGTTCCAGTTTAAGTTCATCTTTTTTAAACATGGGAGACCAGAACTGCACACAGTACTCCAAATGAGGTCTCACCAGCGCCTTGTACAATGGAAGCAGGACCTCCTTATCCCTACTAGATATACCTCGCCTAATGCATCCCAAGACAGCATTGGCTTTTTTCACCGCCACGTCGCATTGTCGACTCATAGTCATCCTGCGGTCTACCAGGACCCCTAGGTCCTTCTCCTCTTCCGTTACTTCTAACCAATGCGTCCCCATCTTGTAACTAAAATTTTTATTAGTCATCCCCAAATGCATCACCTTACACTTTTTACTATTAAATTTCATCCTATTCCTGATACTCCAATTCACAAGCTCATTCAAGTCTCCCTGCAGGATATCCCTATCCTCCTCCGAATTTACAACGCCTCCCACCTTCGTATCATCCGCAAACTTTATCAGCCCACTCCTGCAATCGGTCCCGAGGTCAGTTATAAATAAATTAAATAAAATGGGTCCCAAAACTGAACCTTGAGGCACTCCACTAGTAACCTCCCTCCAACCCGACAGTTCACCCTTTAATACGACCCGCTGCATTCTCCCCATTAACCAATTCCTTATCCACCTCTGGATTTTCATATCGATCCCCATGTTTTTCAGTTTAACCAATAATTCCTCATGGGGTACAGTATCAAACGCTTTACTGAAATCCAGGTATATTAGGTCCACCGCATTTCCCTTATCTAATAAATCCGTTACTTTCTCAAAGAAGGAGATCAGATTCGTTTGGCACGATCTGCCCTTTGTAAAACCATGTTGTAATTTGGTTACTTCTTCGGGGTGCTGGGTCAGGGAGGGAGGGCGCACCATGCAGCTTCGGGGCACTGGGTCAGTGGGCTGCTCCAGTGCTCCAGGTATGGCACTGGTTGGGGGCCGCACTACGTGTCTCCCAGAAGCCGCAGCATGGCCCCGCTCTGGCTCCTACATGCTTCAATGACCCTCTCTGGGGCTCCAATGGGAGCTTTAGGGGCGGTGCCTGCGGGTGGGGAAGCGTGCAGAGTCACCTGGCCGTGCTTCTGCATAGGAGCTGGAGAAAGGACATGCCACTGCTTCTGGGAGTCGCTTGAGGTAAGCGCTGCTTGAAGCCTGCACCCCTGAGCCACTCCTAATGCCCCAACCCCCTGCCCCAGCCCTGATCCCCCTCCAACCCTCCATGTTTGACTCCATGCTCTGACTCACCAAACAGCTGAATGATGGGATGTGAGCAGAGGAATCATGAGACTTTGGCTGAGTTATCAACTGCTAAAAATGTCAGTGAAACATGCCCAGGAAAATGTTTAATCTGCTACAATAATGGAACAGGACTATTCTAAAACTCAGCCCATGCATTGGGAATGGCTGGGAGCTGTCACAGGGCAGGGAAGGAAAGCAGCAGGCTGAGCTCCATTCAATCACTCTCTCACAGTCAGTACATGTCCACCTCCCCCTCCGCCCCCAGGACATCCCTCAAGCTGGGGGAACCAACCCAGGCAGGCGCAGCCCCATTCCATGGGGGAGGTGATGGTGGTGAGAGCAGGGCTGGGCTGAGCTCCACCCACATCAGCATACGAACCCAGTGGCTGATGAGCTATTCTGGGATAACAACCTTCTCCTGTTGCCAGCTAATAGAGTGAGTTCTGTAGATTAAGTGGTAGCCGTCTGTGGTAGTGTATGCAGGGGAGGGGCTTCCAGTTGTACATAACAGAATTAGTTAGCTGTTTAAAAAATACTAGGAAATTGTATTCAGTAAAAATCGATTTAGGTTGCAAAGTCAAGCACCAAGGAGTAGAATCCAGCATTTCTTAAGGTTGCTGATGCATAATAGCAGACTGGAAGCTGTATTTAAACAGCACCTAGGACACTGAGGTCCTGCTCCATGACTAAGGCTCCGTGGCCCTCTACTAATACAAATAAAGAATACAATGAATCTGTGGTAGACCCAAAAGCAGAGCTGAAAACAGAACCCACAACTTCCAACTCTTATGCTGATGCTTTAACCAGGTAACCATCTTCCTCCCTCCCACTCACTCATCTCATCCTCTGCGGATACTGGATGTGAAGGTCTTATCTGCAACGGCAAGTTGTCAAGTTTAAAACTTCGACTATTTAACTACCTCAAAGCGGTAATATCTTAATCACAAGGAAACGAGATTCAAAACCTCTATGCACTCACTGCCTATCCCTTCTTACATTTTCTGTTATGGCCTTTCAGTTAAAAATACCTTTTAAATATCTCGTTTCAGAGTCGCAGCTGTGTTAGTCTGTATCCGTAAAAAGAACAAGAATACTTGTGGCACCTTAAGACTAACAAATTTATTTGAGCATAAGCTTTCGTGGGCTACAGACAGTTTGACAAGAGGTGTGAGGATACTTAACATGGGGAAATAGATTCAAATGTGTGTAATGGCTCAGCCATTCCCAGTCTCTATACTAGAGATTATACTCCTGGTCTTTTAAAATATCTGGTAGCTTTGGAAATACATATCATAATAGCCTGTTTACTGACCTCTTGGCCACAATAGAATACCTGTATTTTTCCTATTTAGAAAAAATAGCATTGTTTTCACAGTGCCAACCTTCTTAACATTCCTGTTCATAATGTAACAGGTGGTAGGGAGAGGAGGAGAGCTGCAGGTGAAGCCAGAGTAGGGATCTGAGCTCATTTGCAGTGGGTTCTTCTTCTGACACCCTGTGGGACATGGACCAAACAGGAATACTCCTCATCCAGATTACATCCTTTCCGACTGGTTAGGAAATCCGTGCACCCTAGTAAAGTTGCTTACCTGCAACAGCAAAGAGGCAAATTTCCTTCTGTTCTGTGAGCAAATGGTGATTGGATCAGGGCAGAGAGCTAGATTTCAACCTCACTTTTAAATAGATAACCAGACAATTTCTAGTAACAAGTATGAAAACAGAGTCAGGATCTTTATTCAGTATTCCTTTTATTTTTTTAAAAAAGGACATCCCAAATAAGACTTTGTAAATCCCACAGATTTCTTCAACTATAGTTTCCTCACCTGTAGAAAGATTGGTTCATATTGCTAAACAAAACTCAGTGCAGTTTGTGGTTGCCCAAAAAAGAGAAACAAACATGTTTTAAATATTACAAGAAAAATGCACCTTTATACTAAACACCCCCCCCCCCCCGTCAGGAGCACAGAATCATTTCCTGAATTTAAAAAGCTGGTTTTAAGATCTAAAATATGAAAATAATATCACTATAGTCACTACATAGTCTCTGTACCACTGGAGAATTTGCTCTGGAGAAGTGCACTTTTGATCTTACTGTACTTTTTACAAGGAAGTGCTAGTTGATTGTGCAGATTGTAGTTTTGATGCTGCACACTGAAAAACTAGCTTCTGAAGCAAGCATGAGGAAGAACAGGATATTTTATACCACACAAACGTGCATTAGGTGCTTGTCTAAAGAGGCATTGACCCTGTGCTGCCAGACCCTTGAGCCTTTGCAGAACCTTTGTTGATTTCAGGAGGGCTCCACACAACCGCAGGGTCTGTTCACACAGTGCAGCTTGCAGGAGTAGAGCTCAGATCTGTTTTATGTTTTAACTAAGAATAGCATCTTATTCTGGACTTGTGCTTTCTGTGGAACTCAGAGTGGGGTCATTACTGTTAACTGACCACAAAAGCTAAGCACATTTAAGACAGGGTGTAACCCAATAGTTATGAAATATGGGGAAATGGTGTGTTTACGGTTTCACAGCCTGTTCCCTTTATTTCTAACTCACAGAGGGAGCTGGTAGTGACCCCTGTATTGACGGTGACTCTGTCTTTCTATTACAAAAAAAGTCTTGTGAAGTTAGATTTTCTCAAACATCGCCATTGCTTGCAGCAGCCCTTTGGAAATTCAGCAGGCGGCAAGCGCTCAGGTTAGAGATGTGCCCTTTTTTGTGCCCCCTCCCAGGCAATTCCATTCAGAGTTGGCTGAGATATCAACTTAAAAAAAATCAATAAATCCCCATTTCCCTTCTCACTTATAGTTCCAAAAAAACTGGCAGCCTGCAAAAAAAAAAAAAAAAAACCAGCACAAATACCCTAAGTCCTACACTATGCCACTACAGCAGCAAGACGCTGCACTAGGAATGCCTGGGAGCTGCAACACTGGGTCAGGAGCCCCAAGAGCCCCCTTAGCTAGCACATAGGCCCCTATAGATCATCTCCCACTCTGGGGGCACCACACTGGGCAGGAGCTAGAGGCCAGTGAGGAAGCCCTGGAGCCCAGTGAAAGAACTGTCAACCTGAAACGTTAGTAGCAGAGGTGCTGGAACAATGTCTATAATGGGGGTGCTGTGAGCCATTGAACCAAACTGTAAACTCTGCATACAATAGAAACTACTTCAAGCCAGGGGGTGCGGCAGCACCCCCAGCACCCCTAGTTAGTAGAGAGAATCCCTTCTTAATGTTTTTCCCACTTCATTGTCTCTAATATTTCTCTCTGTTGTAGGGTTGCCAACCCTCCCGGTTTCACTGGAAGTCTCCTGGAATCAGGCCCTATTTCCCGGAGGCTACTGCAGCCAAACTGGGAGATTTGGGGTGCTGGCAGTCCGGCAGCTCAGCAGGGCTAAGGAAGGCTTCCTGCCTGCCCTTGCTCTGCACTGCTCCCGGAAGCAGCTGGCACTGTCCCTGCGGCCCCTGGTGGGTCGGGGGGGGTGGGGAGGCAGGGGTCTCTGCACGCTGCCACTGCCCCAAGCGCTGACTCCGCAGCTCCCATTGACCAGGAAGTGCGGCCAATGGGAGCTGCGGGGGTGGTGCCTGCAGCAGGGGCAGCATTAGCTGCATTACCCTTGTAATTGTTCCAAGAGCTAATTTTTTAAACTCTAGTAAGCTATCCACTCCCAAATTCACATCCTTGAGATAATTGTATGGATTTGGAGACACTAGCCCATTAAGACACAAGAAATGTAAGTTTTGTCTTGCTTAGATGATCAATGCTTGAATAGGTCAGTGTTAAGGTTTTCAGTCAGTGCTACTTTTACAATTGATTATTTCTATTGCCGTAGTGCATAGGAGCCCCGGGAGGATCAGGGCCCCGCTGTGCTAAGCAGCGTAGAACTACACAACAAGAAGCTGGGCCCTGCCGCCATTAGTTCTCATTAGCGCTGCCAGGGTGGGCAGCGTCAAAAAGAGCTCGATGAGAGGATTTGGTTCCAAAGATTCCAGCATTCAAAATCTGTCCCTTAGTCTCACATTTGAGTGCAATGCAACTGAAAGGAGAAAATTCACGAAGGGTCAGGTGCAGGCCAGCTGTGTCAGCTCAAGGGCCACATGAGGCAAGATGAACACTTAAGCTGATCACCCAAATTAAGCAGGCAGAGAGTACAGGGATAATGAGAGCTCCAAGAAATTAACAGCTTCCATGAAGGAGAAGCACATTACATAGAAAGACAAACCTACTGAAAATCCTCTCCGACTGCTGCCTGCATGTGACAGATGCAGCAGCTCCGTAATGTGGTCACAAAGCTCACAAGGACAAAACAGTTTTTTTTAACCCATATCACTTTTACTGGTTTCTTCTGCTGTGTTTATAGTTGGTTCTGTACAGAGAGAAATACTTTCACATACTCCTATTAAACATTAAAGTTGGACTAAAAAAAATTAAGAGTTTTTTCCTTAGCATCATTCATTCCTTTTCTTTCTAGCCCCTACATCCAAATCTCTCATCCAAGTCCTCACTTCCCCTCTCAACTATGGCAACACTCTCCTCTCGGGCCTGCCTGACACCTACCTTGCCCCTCTAGTTTATTCAAAAAGCAGACACTAAGATAGTGTTCCTTGCCCACGTATGGACTATGTCACCTTCCATCAGCTCCACAGCATCAAGTTCAAACTTCTAACCAACTGACTACAGAGGCCTGCCTAACTCAGCCCCTTCCTACCTCTCTGACCTGATTTTGCATTGCTCTCTGCCCTCTCAAAACCCATCTGTGTCTTTCCCCACATAATACGTCCAAAGACCCTCAATGAGCTCATCTGCAAGGCCATTGCCCAATTTCCCCCTCTTGACGATCTACTTCTGCTATGATGCCTACAGGGAACTAGATAGCTGATAATGGCAAGTTCAAGGAATTATTAGCACTATATGGCATCCCGGGCTCCCCTTTGGCCATTTTAAGTTTAAACTATTAAACTATATGTTAAACTAATATCCATGAGGAAGCATCAGAAAGAAGAGCTGAAATGCAGAATTTGGTGGACAGGCTATGGTTGAGACAGGCTATGGTTGGCGAAATAGATCTGAGAGTCATCAGGATAAAGATGGTAGCCAACACCAACCATGTAAACAAATGAGATTATTTAGCGAAGAGGCGCAGAGAGAAAAGAGAAGTGGGCCAAGGTCAGAGTGCTGTGGGAATCCCGAGGAAAGTGAAAGCGAGAGAAGGACCCACTCCCCTCACAAAAAAAAATAATGAAGGCACAAAGAGAAAGGTAGGAAAACCATGAGTGAACACGAAGGGAAGACACTGTTTTAAGAACAGCATGTCTTAGAGCAGAGGCCAGCAACCTTTCAGAACTGGTAAGCCGAATCTTCATTTAGTCATTCTAATTTAAGGTTTTGCGTGCCAGTAATACATTTTAACATTTTTAGAAGGGCTCTCTCTATAAGTCTATAATATGTAACTAAACTATTGTTGTATGTAAAGTAAATAAGGTTTTTAAAATGTTTAAGAAGCTTCATTTAAAATCAAATTAAAATGCAGAGCCCCCAGGACTGGTAGCCAGGAACCGGGCAGTGTGAGTGCCACTGAAAATCAGCTCGTGTGCCGCCTTTGGCACGCGTGCCATAGGTTGCCTACCCCTGTCTTAGAGTGTCAAAAGCAAATGAGATGTGGAGGAAGACAGATTAGAGGCCCTAAAATTTGGCCATAAAGAGGCTGTTGAAAACAAAACAGCGCTTGAAAGCCTAGCGGACTGCAGTTTGCACATGGCAGATCTACTTTGTACCATGGTCATACAGTTGTGCTTTAAGCTTCATGAATGCAAACCTCACATTTAAAGAGATTAAAGGTGGGGCTTTTTTTAAAAAACCTGGATCATTATTAGCAATTGGTTTTACAGCTGATCCTATGACAAGAGATTACACGTAAATACACTCGAAACAAAGATGCCATAGAATTAATCAAAATAACCAAAGACACCACCTTTTCTCTATTCCCTCTTCTCCTGAGCTACAATCAGAGAACAATGGCTCCAATCCAGAGTCACACCGAACCTACTTAAAATAAGCAAGTTATATTACATACTTATACTCCCTTTATATTTTACAGTGAGTAAACACAGGCCCTGCGGCTTCCTAATATTATTGGACCAGAGACCAACATCCAGTTTGCATTGTCGTTGTAGGGGGGGTGATACAGTCCCAGCCTGGGAGGTGAGATTGTGGGTGTGCACAGGTCTTTTGTGCACACCCATCTGTAGCCGAGCGAGCCAGCTTACCTGCATTATATTTATTGCTTTGTTAACCTGCTTTATTATATTTAGTAGTAATGCAAGATAATGCAAAGTAATGATGATTAAAAACTCAAGTTCAGTGCACCTTTCTTTGATGTTTGTCTGTGTTACTGCTTTCCCTTCCTTACTAAGAAAAGTGGACATAATAGACTAAAGGCAAAGAACCAGAAGAGAGGAACAACAGCTGAGTGGAAAAAGAGGAAGTTCTCTGCTGAGTTACAGTGCGTGTTTCTGACAGGCACCAACTTCTGACTGAGAGGTTGCCTGGATTTTTCATTTAGATTCTGATTTAGAATTTTCAAAGATGAGTTACCTATCCCGGGTAGGGAGGTTACCCCCTGTGCGCCCCTTGGAGTCCCATCTGCGGTGCCATCTGTAGCCTGACCCAAAGTTGGGTCTATATAATTGTAATTGTAATTTAATGATAAACAGGTTTTTGTTCCAAGATTAGGCCCAGTAAGATTATTGTAAAATTATCATATAATGTGGGAACCCCGATGTGCACAGGTACAACACTCACACTATAGGAACTTTTCCTATATATAAATATATGATTTATTAATAATTTAGCAAAGATTATACACACACAAACTTAATAAGGTATATAGAGATAATACAGGAAGTACATATGGATGTCCATACTTACACCCCTATCTTTTATACTTAACTATTATCTTTCTTATTACCATTATTGTCCTCATCTTCCCCGGTGGCCATTATTTTGGCCCCTCCCAAGGCCTACATCTCTCCAACCTATTTGCTGCCCTGGGATGTTACTTTTATAGTAGGTTACACTGCCGCTGCCATGACCAATGCCTATTTAATAGAGGTTCTTATTTGTATTTACTCTCCTTAAGGTATCCATTTTTATAGGTTAGTATATGTATGATGTTACCCTATTAGCATATACGTTAATTTGCTGTCACAGAACCTTTGCGGTCAGAGGTTCTGTTCAGAACCTTCCAGATGCTGATGTCAGCTATGTTTTGTGGGTGGCTGATGTCAGTATTTTGGACAAAATTCCCCCTCTGGCATGCCACTTTTAGTTCCCTATAACTTATGAGTTACTTAAGTTTATCGGCCTTAAGCCTCAGACTATCTACTAAAGCCAAATCTTATAAAAGCCTATAGGTTCCTTGCATTACTACTAAATATAATAAAGCAGGATAACAAAGCAATGAATATAATACAGGTAAGCTGGCCCACTGGGCTACAGTCCCACCCTTGATAGAGTGTTGCCAATGAACCCTATCACCTAAATCAGGGCCTTACTGTATGTTTAAAGCCTGTGCCTTACATACACTAGATGACTGATGGAAGAACCACCTGGCCAATTAAGATGTAGGTAAAAATGCCTATGGGGTGTAACAAAATTTAATGTGCCCGTACCCTTCAATTGACCATTATATATATATATATATATATATATATATATATATATATATATTTGGTCATTGCCATACTCGTCACTTTCGATAAATGTTACCCTCTATATATTTGGTTAACCAAGCGGGTTACCAATGGTGAAGACGATGGATTTCGTTAGTATTTCTTCTGGCCACACTGTGGTGTGTTCACCTCAAACATTACTTTGATGTACTGATTCCCTTGTTAGAACACCAGGGCCATCAGTGAAACTTTTTATGTTGGGAGGAATACTACCAGAGGAGGTATATTGCTGGGACAAAGATTCAACTACTATGACAGTAGTAGACATTTTTCAGGTGACCTACTGAGTGGAGCTGCCAAGTGACCAAATACATCTTCATCTGGATTTGACCCAGTTAATGAGGTACCATAATGCCATCTTAGTTAACTAAGAGTTTTAATTAGGGTGTAGTTATTACAGACCCTGTATTTGAGCTGCCCTCCGTAGAAAGCAGTGGCATTTTTCAATAAGGATTAGAGCAAGTGGCTTTTCCTGTTTTATATTTAAAACCAATTTTTTAATACTACTATATTGCAACTACATATTTTTGATTAAATGTGGGGCTTTTTCAACCCATAATTATGCTATATGTTTATACTGTATGCAGAAATTTGATATGACATATGGTTTTTATGATATCTTTGATACAAGTGTAGCCACCTCCCATCCTGGAGTTATTGATGAGAGGATGGGTTTTTTTTCCAGGTTGCTACAGGTGACATGGTTACATGCGTTAGCTGAGGGTTACACCTTTACCTGGTATTCCCTTTTACCATGTTTAGTTTTTATACATATTATATTTCAATACATATGTATACACATTGATATTATTTGTTTAGGCAATGAACTTAATACTGTCAGTTTTGATTATTAATTTTTTCCCAAGTTTGATATAGGGGGGATGAAATTATATGGCTTCAAGGCAGGCACCAATATACCAAAGACTGTTCTTGCACCGGAGCAACCAACAGTGTTCTTATATTAATTCCTAAACAAATAAATGTCCATGAAGGGGCAGATGCTGAAAGGTGATTAGCAGCTGCATTTTCCATTGATGGCTATGGGAGTTGTGGTACTTAGTAACTAATCATTTAAATCCTGCTCCCATTAATGTCAGTGGCAAAATTCCTGCTTGGTGGGAGACACGCAGAATTTTAAGGTGATGGGGGATGAGGAGCCCCCCCACTCCAATTTTGCATTGCTCAGCATATGCAGATACAATTCACAGGCTCACCTATAGCATGTGAATTACTTTGTGTATATATATATATATATATATATATATATATATATATACACACACACACACACACACAAAAGAGAACAAAAGGGCCATGTTATTACTCACCCCGTGAGACGGAAAACCCAGAGACCTCTAAAGGAGGCACAGACTGACATCAATTACAAATCTACTACCAACCAGAACATTTAGTTGGTGAGAGTTATCACTGGCCCTGAACCACTTCAACAGTTTTGATAGCTGCCTTTAGTCTCCCCCTTCCCAGGGAGAGCTTGGTTTTGTTCCTTTGACCATAGTGGAGTGGAGTGAAGTATTACTCAATCTGAGTAAGGGTGACAGGATTGGACCCAGAACAGTGGGGTAGGTAGTGCACAAAATGATTGTTAAAGAGTGGCCTCTAGTGGTAAATGGGCACATAGGCAATGTGATCTCTCTCTTCACCCAGGACAGCACAGGAAAGCAGCTGTGATGAGAAGTCAGAGGCTGTCGGTCAAATTCACCTCAAAGAGGTGTGCGGGCGTGTTGCGATGTGATGCTGCAGAGTACAGGTGAGACAAGCAGGCAGAAAACCCCCAAAACAGAGCTAAAACAGTCAGAGACGGAGCTTGGATGTGCTGAGTCAGTGCAACTTCTGGGCTGAACGCCTAAGGATCCCAGGGATGGATTTAAATTGCTTCCTGCTCCCTGACACCACTTGCTCTCCCAACAGCAAGTCACCCCCTGCCCTGCTCTGAGCTCAGTAGTGCTCACAAGTCCAAGGAGACAGAAGCTTCTCCCACCTGCAAAGGTGGAGTCTGCAGGTTATTTCTCTGCTGCTGTTCTTTTTCCATTCGCTGCTCCTGGCTTTATACAGCTAAGGGTTCTCACTGGAGGAGACGGCAGCACTGTTACATTTCTGGCATAGGGACAGTCACAAGTGACGTTATTCTCAGAGCAGCGCTATGCTATCCCTTCCTGAGCAAAGCCTCCACTGCAGCAATGATTTCTGAGACAGAATCATTTACCAGCCATGTTTCCTCCTTATCCTATTGGCCAAATTAATCCCTGCTGTTACCCCAGGAATGTAGCTGAATCCGTGATCCCTCTGGGTCCATCAGCAGTGGTAAAAAAAAAAGCATAAAAACTGGCACGTCCCCCTTATTCCACAGGACAAGATTCCCTTCCACTACCTTGCCAGTTCAATTCAACCCAGACCACTCTAGGTGTGACGGGAAGAGTCAGACTCCATGGGCTCACTCAGACTAATCACTGGGCTGGAGGAGGAGGCAGAATTAGTTCTTCACTCTCAGTGAAATGATCCTTTAAACACGCTGGGCATCTCCCTGCCTTACAGCCAAAGGGACAAAGTTATAAAAACAAAGACAATCAGCAGTTATTACAATTGCATTTTATTGTAGCCCTGCAGGGCAGGAATAGTTACTTGATCACAAAGGTGTAGGTTAGAGAACACCCCTATTGTTTATTGGGGAAATGGCTCAGATGGTTGCTTCTCATCTACTCCTAATGTACGTGTGGCATTTTTAGAGTGGTGAAGGAATTGATTAACATCACTGCTCTTAAGATGTATGGAAATCGGGCATTTAAATACCCATTCACCACTTCGAATGTGTACGTTTTGGTGCATTAAAGTTAAATGTAAGCAGCAATTGTGGGATGTCTACAAAGCTGAAGTTAGTCTTGAGTTTCCTTTTGCACAGGATCTAAAGCTCGTATCAACTGATAATTTGCTTCCATGCTACTTGGTTAATTTACTCAAGTAAAACCAAATCTCAACTCAATCCTTCACTATAACCCCTAAAACCTGTACAAGGACCTGAAATCCCTAGTTTATCAAGTGGAAACTTAAAATTTGTGAAATTCAAGGGGAAAGAACAAAAAAAAAAAAAAAAATCCTAAAAACAGCACCCAGGAAGGAAATCTGATCCGTGATTTACTGCCTATTCCGAGTTACTAGCTATATTAGCAAGTTCTATAAAATCAGTAAGAATCATCCTTTCTGTAGTGAAATTATATAAACTGCATCCAAAGGGGAGACAGTTTATCATAATATGGATCACAGGTCTCAGCAATTCATTGTGACTTTAGCTCCTGCTTCAGTTTCTCAATCTCCAGATATAGTTTCTGCACTTCCAGCAGAGTTCTCAGTTCCTCCGCAGGCATACCACACACTTTGAACTCTCTGTTCTCAGGAACCATCTCACACACATCAGAAGTGCTTTGCTTGTTCTGTAAATCAAAGAGGGAACATGGTTATGCTGCAGAAGAGAAGGACTTGCCCTCTCAAGTATGCTTGCTCCTTTGAGTCTGAACCATCATCCAGTGTGTTACATGTATCTGCCTCGGGCCTGAGCATGCTGCGCACCCTCACATCCTAGTCAATTCTACAGAAACTGACAGTACTAAGCATCTGTGATGAGGTTTTGAGCAACATAAGGTTCTGGCACATAGATTAGAAACACATTGGGCAGGAACCAGCCTTCCTTTTACATAGAGCTGAGCACACTGCAATCTCACTAATTACAGTAGTAACACACTTGAATTGCCTAGAAAAATCTGACTGTTTTGTCATAGGGAAGTTTTCCTCCTGTTGTGATTTTTACCCACCAAATTTTACTTTTTGCATGGAGCAGCTGCTATAAAAAGAAGATTGCTTAAAAAAAAATAGGAGAAGATGTAGTGAGGGATGATATGTTTTGTTTTCAGATAAACATGGTTTTTCACCATACGGTGTATCAATGGCACATGTTCCTATCTGATTGCAAAGACCTCATGAAGTTAACCCTCTGCTTCATTCAATCAAAGCATGGTTATTACTATTCTTTATATTAGAAATTGGGCAGGGTGCATCAAGAAACCCAACGGGACAGTGATACTTACACACTTTGGTAATGCTGTCCAGCTGCCGTCCTGTAAACAAGTAATACTAAATCTGTCTGTGGCAGGCAGGTGGGAATGGCTTGAAAGCTGGTACCCAGGAGAGCATATGAAAGGAATGGTTTCATTCACACTGTACCACATTTTTTCATCCAATGCATTGAGCAGGTTTCCATTTGGCACCTCTGGCTTCAGACACCGAACTGAAAAGAAAATGCAGAAGAGAAGGCAGTTCACTGAGAGGAGCAGATGCACTGTGAATGCTGGTTATTGCTCAAAATGGAAGAGAGCAGAAACTGCGGGTAAAGGGTCTTGAGTGTATTTCACTGTAGTTCTGGTTTATAAACAACCCGTAAAACCAGATACCCCGTGAATATCTCTCTCAATAGAGAAAGAGGGTCCGTGACTGAGTATGGAGCCAACCATGAAGTGAATTGGAATAGCAGGTGTTCAACACCTTTCAGGGTTCAGCTCAGAGCGAGTATCAAGCGATCCAATCAACACCTACAATGAGGCATTCGATTCCAGCCCCACCATTCTACCAAACCAAGACCTAAAGAAAAGCATTTGAGTTAAACACAGAAATCCCATCCAGTATTTTATTGACTGGCATTTCGTGGAGGTGTCACCAGTTGGGGCAACAGAGCACAGGTGGTTTTTGGGATCGTTAACATGCAGTTTGTTCCTGTGCACACTTGTGGTAAAAACCTCTTCCCTTTATTGCAGTCGGACTCCTCTGCATCGAGGGACAAGTGCACAGAAATCAATGGAGTCACCTGGGATTTCACTGGTGGAATGAAGAGAGAACTTGCTCCTTAACAGTGTCTTACACTCCTATAGTGACTTTCATCTTGAAGGATCCCAGGGGGCTTTTCTAGATACCACACGGATTTGCACTTTACAGGAGCCCCTTCCCCACTGAAATGCAGCCTCTTCTAGGGCAGGGCACAGAATCCAAGCAGACAGAGGTTCATGTTAAGTCTGGGATAAGGAACAACCAAAGCTAGTGCACTTATGGCAGCTGACCTATTTCCCAGGCAACTCACACTGAAAACCCTGCCACACAGGAACAGCAGACTAAAGCTTAACCTCTTCCTAGAATTTTTCCTTAAAAAAAAAAAAAAAAAAAGTTTCTTCCTGCCCTGGATTTTCAATGATGTTGGGATGACTGGCAGGTTATTCCCACTTTTTGGAGTCAGGCTGTTTCACAAACTCCCTGATGTTACATCCAGAGGGCACCACATACCTAAAGGAATGATACCAGGAGAGCTGAGTTGGGAAACCAGAAACCTGGAGACGGGTGACAGGCTGACAATATCCTGAACAAACCGTATGGAATTAAGATTAACTTAATTCAATGAAGTTTCATCTTATTGAATTAGGGTTAATACCTTTCGGGTCCATTGTATTTAAACGCAATTGTGAATGTGTAGTGGCATTGCATGTACCTTCTCTAGAGGGAGGGGGATGCTAGTGTACTTCCTCGGTTATCAGCCTTTGAAGTCAGCCCCCAGAGAGGTGTATATACCAGTTCATACTGGAGTCTCCAGGGACCGACAAAGAAAGCGTTTTTGGATAAATAGCTTGTTTGGGTTTTTTTTGACAGCCTCAGGGCTTTCTTCCTCATCCAGCAAATGGACAGGACCCCTTGTCCATGGAGGGCCCCAATCCTTTAGAAACGGTTGGAAGGATTAGGTGCTTGTTCTGAGCTAGAGCTGTGAGGAACTAAGAACCAGAAGGAATCCCCCTTGGGTGGGAGATGAAGGACTATGCCTGCCAAATCCAGAGACGTGGTTGGGTTAAATCTGGGAAGCTTATTAGCATGCATGTTCTCCCTGTAATGCTTTTTAACTTAAAAATAAAGTTGACCTGCATAGGAACAACTGTGAGGTACGTATAACAGTAGCAATTATACCTGTTAAAAACCCTCTGAAGAGAAAGCAAGCAGGTGTCCCTGGGCAACCTGTCTGTGCTGGGAAATATATGGTGAAAGGCAGGTACAGTGCTGCCTGGAGATACTCCAGTCAGCAGGGACAAAGCCCCGGGTCTCCACCCAATTTACAACAGCTGAGGTGCTCTGACCTTTATACCTACACCTACATGGTGAGAGGGCATCCAGGGAACAGACACTGCCCCAGTGGACACTGCTATTCAAAAGATCCTGTCTTACACACATGGGGCTCATGCACTCCACAAGTGCAATCTGTGTAGACAATCACTCAGACATTTAATATCAGTTACACTGCAGCATCTCCAGTCATGGACTATTCATAAAACCATTAAAGTGAGCTTACATTCACATTCCTGATTTTGGGAGCTTTATATTCTGTAGTGAAGTTAGCAACCCACCAAACCATGCCTCAATCCCAGTTAAAATGGGCAACCCATCAAGAATAAGGCCAAGATGGTGGAACTGCTTGGACACAAAGTATATAAAGGCATTGTTAGCTAAATGCAGTGTGTGTGTGTGAGCACTGCACTGCAGTCACAACATAAGGATTGCATAGTGATCTTTATTTCTCACACTGCCCCCACCCCACCAAAAAAGGCATGAGCCTTCACTGCCAAGGAGCCCTCCCAGAGAATTCTGAAAAAGAGGGTTGCCGAATAATCCTGCTTGTATGTCTTCCCCTTCAGCACTCAAATAGTAGGGTACTGGCATAAAAGCAGAACCATAGTTCTCTTTAGGTAGAGAGAAACTCTTAAACTGTTTGACATGAGAATTAACTGCAGTCTTGGAACACTGAGGGGAGACAAGACAACCACAGGATGTACAAGAGGCAAAATGGTTTCCAGAAATCATTTATGAAGTGACATTCCTTCTTTAGAGATTGGGTTTCCAACAGTAGCTAGTTTTCAAACTATGTATTTATAGGAAATAAATATGGACTTTTCTAAGGTTTATGGGTTTGCTTAGCAATCAAAATATAGTTGTTCCTGGGAGGAGATAATAAATTAAGAGGAGGATGAAAACAGATGCTACTAACCTTTGCATTCAGGTGCAGGTCCACTCCACTCTCCATTGACATTATCTTTCGTTGTACAATGAATGGAGGCCTCTCCAATAAGAGAGAAGCCCTGGTCACATTTGTAAGTTACTTTTAAGCCAAAGGAAAAATCATCTCCAATCAGAGCATTATTGGATCCATGGGTGATATCAGGAGGTGGACGACAAGATATTGCTGAAGCAAAGAATGTCAACATGAAAATTAAAGTTTGCATTGAGGTGAACTGAAGAAGGTTTCACTAAGAAAATTGTCTCAGATCCCCCCAGAAAGCTATTTAGCCATTTGGAAGGGTACTTAACATTGCACTAACACATTTGAAGCAGATTTCCCCTTCAAGATTCTGAAGGTTTTTCTGCCTTTAGGCTTGACCCAACCCAGTACGTCCATTGCTCAAGGAGGATGCTCCATAAAACACCAGCTCTAGAAGATGACCTTAACAGAGCGTGCCCCTCCCCAACATTTGCCTCAAGGAGCCAGAACCTCTTCCCCACCATCTCTAGTGGTAGTGTTATTCCACCAGCAGAAAACTAAGCTAGGACATTTCTAGTATCAGCAGCTGATTCTAGAAACTGGACATGATTGACAGACCAAGCCCAGAAATCATCCAAGAGATCGAAGTAGAGGCAAATTAATTGTGATTCACTCCCAAAGAGCCTCAGATTTTAAGTGGGTAGTCAGGTTTGGGAAGGGTCAAGACTTCTTGAAGTCAATATCATGCCTTTTACTTAGCGAACAGCAGGATTACACAGATACTATAGTGAAGAGGTGCCAGGAGGTCTGTTGGATTATGAATATTCAACAGTGCCAGGTGAACAATCTAGAAGGGACTTTGTTTTAAGCACTGGTTCTATAGGAGTCATCCAAACACCACGGTGAATCACAGTCTGATTTCATTCTCTCCTCAACCAAACATACATCCTCAAGTTTTACTCTGATTTGGATTAAAAGATGTAAGAACAGAGACTTCTCTGTAGCACCAGCTATGCCGAATCATCTCCAGTCATGAATGGTTCTTAAAACAATTAGTTTACCTTTGCAAAATGGAACCTCCTTATTCCAATCAACTCCATTTCCCCTAAGCACACATTGGGTAGAAGTCGGTCCAATTAATTTGTAACTAAAGAAAAAAGGTTCAAATTTGTTACTGAAGTAAGGAAAGAACTAGGTTACAGTTTAGAAGGAACATGGTTTCTTTATGCCTGTAGGTGGAGACAAATGATTGACCAAAGTCATCTCTGCTATAAAACATGATATGTCTAACACTATAAGACCAAGGAACTCTAAGTAACTAAAGGCAATCTAGAGCTAAACCAGTGAATATAAACTTGCACAACTGTTAAGAGAATGCCCTCACTTTTCATCTACACTAGTCAGATGCTTGGGAATGCTTGTTAATTCTTTGCAAAGGGGAACAAGTGATCCTTCTTCTAAACTGGAGATACAAGTATTAAGGAGTGCAAATCTCTAACAGGTGGAAGAAGGCTCTAATCATCCCTGCTATAAAAAAAACTTAATAAACGCCCAGGAAACCATGTTATTTTAGACATGACTGGTCTGCTCACTGTGCTCTCACGTGGGAAAAAGGGCTTGCTGGGTAGGGGGCTGTGCCTCATCTCATGTTTCTAAGCTTTAAGAGAGCGTTTGAAAATGCGAGCTGTCGCCATTCTACACCTTAGAATTACTGTCCTTTTATCTGCAGCAGTACTCTACACCTCTTCGCTGAACACCCGGTTGTGTTACCCCAGTTGTCAATGACTCAGCTTAAGCAGTTCACCTTACCTTTCCTCCCCAGCAATGTTTTGTAAAATAAAAATCAGACCTAAAGACAACCCATCCTGACAGAAGCGACGGGGAGAAGTCAGGTGCCCTGAGCTGTCACCCACCTGACCCCATCTCCCTTCCATATTCAAAACCTGAGCATCTTAACTGTCCAAGACCTAACCTAACCCTAAACCCAGGGAACTGCACAAATCAAAGGCCTTCAGTCCATGTAGGCTACTGCAAAGAAACCCTGTCTACACAAATCCTTCAATTGTGGATCAACCTACTTCACCCAGAAGGCAGGCTGACAACCAATCCACAGAAAAAGGCATTTAACTTGCATGGGGTTTGGCAAGCCAGCCACCATCAGGGAGTTACCTCCCCCACCATCTCTCCTCACTCAGACCGGGGGGGTCAGCTGCCACCCAGAGACATCTGACTCCTCTTCCCAGGACTTAACTTTAGAGGGCTTGACCTGGCAGCAGGGGTTGTGATATAGTGGGGCGGGGAAACAAAAAACAAACAAAACAAAAAAAAAACCACCACACACACCTGCACTTGTTGGTTGTGTTTTTGTCCCCATGCAATGTGATCTATTCAGTTATCTCAACACCCAGAAAGCACCTGCTCAATGGAATGAGGCCACAACCCATTTATGATTCCCCAAGGCTTGTCACATAGCCCATATGGACAAAAGCAACAACTGAACTTGACACTGCCCTGATAACTATCGACAGCTATAACAAAGGGACAGACAAATATTTGCTGTGGTAGAGTAGGAAGAAGGCTGCTTCTAGCTGGTGCTGCCTTTTATGGGCAATATTCTGCCTCACAATCCCAGCACCGATTCAGGATGCTAAGACTGACCAATAACAGTCCCTGTAACACGGCAGAGATGGCACCAATCAGTGAGTGTCACATTACCCTTCAGATGGGGCTTTCCCCTTAGGACTCATGATCCAGCAGCTGCTGGGATGACCTGTTGAAGGCTGGGATTTCCAAAAGCACCCGAGTGAGAGAAGTGCCCATCTCCCACTGAAGAACAGCCATAAATGGGTGGCTCTTTCTTCAACACCTTTGAAAGTCACAGGTGTAATTCTTAACAAGGGCCCAGCCCATGGCTACAGATGTATAGCACACCACTCACTTATGTTCTTGAAGTTACACAGGCTTTCTAGTCTCATTTTGCCAGACTTCATTAGCAGTTTCACACCAGTCTAGGTTCTGTTAATTAGTCAAAAGAAACAACTTGCCACTCACCCTTCACTACAGGAGAAGTTTGCTGTTTCATCAAACCGGAAATTGGTTAAATCCACTCTGCCATTTTTTAGTTCTAGTGGTTTACATGGTCTTCCTAGAAGAAAACAAGACTAATATTAGTGTTATCTCATATTACCTTAATGGGGAAAAGAAAAAGGGATATGCTAACTTGCACCCCCTAACATAGCAAATGCTATGGCAGATCAAGCCAATGGTCTAATCCAGTGGTTAACCTTTTCTGGGCTGAGGCCCCATTTGTAAATGTTTATGATCTGTTGTGACCCAGTAAACAGTGTGTGCATGGAGTTCCTGGGGTGGTTTCGGTCACGTCCTGCATCCCAGGAGGGTTGGGCCCTGACTGGCACTCACCCCACAGTGGTGGTTCCTGCAGTTCCTGTGCCAAGGGGCTGGCTGAGTTGGTCTCTCTGCTTCAGTCGTTGCAGCCTCTGGGATTGTAACATCACTACGGTTTGGGCCCTGCCCCTCGACTGGACCAAATTTGGGAGAGTGGAGTTGTGACCTGGCTCATGGGGTTGCAGTGCCACTCAGATTTGGCCTACCCACAATGGCACATTAGCCACTGACCCAACAGGGCTCTTGCCCAGGGACCCTGGCCAATTGGGGCACCCCAGAAAAATAGGTGCACCTGCGCCCCGACCCACTCCATGCACCTGCCCAGCGCTTCTGCTGGGGAGCAGAGTCAGGGTGCAAGGTCTTGCAGGAGTGCCGGGTGGGCAGGGCAAGCTTCCGTGCCCCAAGCCCACTTCCCGGCTATAGCACCTGGGGAGGAAGATGGGGGACTGCAGGTAGAAGGGGTGGCATGGGGCCCCCACTTGCTCTGGCCCAGGGCCCCACAAACCCCTAATCTGCCTCCGCCTATCCAGGCTGTTGTCATCTTGGCAGCTGAGCCAAACCTGAGTGGGGCTGGAATCCGGGAGTTTTATTATGAATTAGTATTTTACTAAGTTTGTAATACATTGTTATTCAATACTGGGTTTACTTTTAGTAAAGTGATTTTAATATGGCTAAAATCTATATTCATTAGTTTTCTAAGATAATAACCAATAATAAATAAATAGTTTCTCCTCACATAGGCATTAGGGAATAGAGTGACTTCAATTTTTCAAAAAAGAGATAGTACACCAAGGTTTTTCACTTGGTTGCAGAATTTGTGATGTTCCCTAAGCCAGGAATGGGAAATCCAATAAACATGATGAATTTAACTGCAGCGAGTTGTAGTTGTAGCTATATTTGAGTATTTGCATAGAACACTGGACAAGCTGTCACATGGTAAGAACCAAGATCATTGGGGAAATTAAAGCAGGTTAAGGTTTAAAATGTCCTTTGTTTTATACCTCCTTTTAAAGCTGACTAGCATAGGTAAAATACCAAAATCCAGCAACATCACCGGTGGGCACTGAATGCCTCCCAATAGTCATAGGAACATCATATGGACAGTGGGGTCTCTGGGAGATAAGCAGTGCCGGGTTTACAATGGCGCCAGTGGCCTCATGAAGCCAGCCCCATGCTCAGAAGGGATCCCGGCCTGCTCTGCTTGCACTGTGCCCTAAGACCCCACCAGCCCGCTGGCTCCCTGCTGCCCATCACTTGCTCCTCAGGCCAAGGGATCCTCTCTGCCCCCTGGCTCCACCCCATTCTCTTTCCCCCTGGCCAGACTCCAGTGCATCTCTGGCTCTGGGCAGTCTCTACTTCCCACCATCTGTGGGGCCCCACCTGTCTCCCTGGAGCTGAACCCCCTGGAACTAGTACAGAAGCCTGGCTAGTCTCGACCAGTTGCGGGGGTGGAGGGGACAGTGGGGGAAGCTTGGCTGGGCCCCTCCAGGCAAGTGTGTTTTGAGGGAGCCTGGCTGGGGCAGGCCCTGGCCTGGCTGATCGCGCCACTCCTGAGGGGATGGAGCGATTCCCCACCCTGGGACCAGCCTGGCTGTGCTGCCAGCTCAGTCCGGCAGACAGTCAGCTCCCAGAGGGCCAATGAGTGTGGCTAGGAGGCAGGGCATGGAGGGTCTCTGGTGGGCCTGATGGGGGTGCTCGGCTGTGAGGGGGCAGGGAAGATCTGTGTGGGCAGAGGGCACTGGGTAGAGGTGGTGGTGTGCAGGGCGCTGTGCATTTGTGGCATAGCGGGTACAGGGGGCTCTATCCATAGAGAATCGGGGGGGGGGGTTCCGGTGTGGGGGGGGGGGGGGCTGTGTAATGCAGTATGGGACCACCCGGAGGGGAAGGAGCATTCTGGCAGCACAGGGCTGGGAGGGCCTTTGTGCATCTGGCAATGGCTGCTTTGTAAATAGTGCCCTCACACTGGGCTGGGCAGAGTGGGGTCACCCCTCCCAGGCCCTTAGCCGGCCCCTCGCTTCAGGGACCAACCCCCCCACCATGCTCCATTGCCCTCATGGGGGCCCACAAATATGCTTGGCACCAGGCCCACGAAAGGTTAATCTGGCCCTGTGACAAGAAATGCATTATTCTGACATTGCTGTCTAGGGTCTATAACATGCTGATGCATAAAAAGGGTGAAGAAAGGTGGTAAATCTATCCCTCCTCCAAGCCTGAGAGCAGTCGACTCAGAAAACAGAATTGACTGGAAGCTAGTATGTCAGCTGCTCTTAAAGTGACCTGCCAAGTGCCAAGACAAAAAAGTGTTGGGAATTTTAAACAAACATGTCATTAAAAAGACCAACTATTAATCTAAGAAAGAACCAACTAAAGGGGATTTAGAAAGTGTTCATGGAAGCCAGTGGTTACAGAATTGGGACTCCCTTGTTTTGGGGAAAAGGTGGCTTATAAATCAATTAAGACACAAAAGCAACAAAGATACTCACCTACACAAAACTCAGGGTCGAATGACCATGTTGAATCTGCACCACATGTACCCATGGAAGACTTTCCAGAGGCCAGAGTGTAACCTGGGCGACAGTAGTATCTCAGACGGGATCCAACAGGATAGCTACTCCTCACTCCCCAGGGTACCTCAGCAAAACTGAAGCTCGGAGGAGAGCCACACTGGCCTAGCCATAGAGACAGACAGAAGCAGGGGGGGAGTCAGCTAGAAAAGATACAGACTCTACGATCTGGGCAATCCCTGTAACTCGTTTCCTGGGGGACAATGTGGCTGGATTGTTCCCATCGCCGCTTTGAGGCTGGTTTGCTGGAGGGTTTGGTACAAGAGTGTCACTGTTACACCCCGGCAGGAGCGCGCACCGCCCTACAAGCCCCCAGGCAGACTGTGCACGTTACGGACCATCCCGCTGGACCGATCCCAGCCGGCCACGAGCCGGTTCCGCTCCCGCGGCCAGGCTCGGTTTCTGGGGGCGGGACCAGCCTGAAGCGGGACAGGGAAGGCTCCGAAGCCACCGAGCCAGGGAGAGGCGAGTCCCGCCCCACTCACCGCGAGCCCCGGGCAGGGGCAGCAGCAGCAGCAGCGCCAGGAGCCCCCGGGCGCCGGGCGGGCAGCGCGGAGCCGAGACCATGACAGCGGGGGTCGGGGAGCACTCGCGGGGCGAAGGCTGCGGAGCGTCTGCGGCTGGCCACACTCAGGGCTAAGGGGGCGTGGCCATGCGGGAAAGGGGCGGAGTCTCAGTCGGGCGGGGCGGGGCTGGTGTCATTGCTGGGCACCCACGTGCTGTCCGGGCAGCAGGTGCCTGACCCCGGGGGCTGCGCTTGGCCGGGGTCACTGGTTCGGCCTCGGGCTCAACGCCCAGCCTGCACCGTGGGAGCCCTGCCCGAGCCCACGCGCGGCCGTGGGCCCATTACACGGAGCGCGGGCAGCTATTCGTGGGCTCCGTGGGCGGCGGATCTAACTTGCGCCGGCTTTGGAGCGTCCCGTCCCTGAGCCACCGGGTTCGGAGCGGCTGCGGGGCTTGTGCGCATCAGAGTGTTAGAGCCAAGGGGGCAGCGTAAGGGGGAGTAGGAATAAAGCCGCTTAAAATGGGGTGTGTTCAGTTCCCTAAGTGAGCAGCACAACTGAAATAGGATCCAGGTTTTATCTATAGTCACTTGGACGACAAATCGCTGTACAAACATTCGTTTATCAGCTAAGTGGAAGAGAGTGGTTACCAAGGAATGTAAAAAACACACTCCCCCCTCGCTCTTGGGTTCTGGGGAATTCAACCCTCAGCTTATGCCAGTCCTGAGCTCATGGGAGAGGAGGGGGGGTATGACTGGTCTCTAGCAAACAATCTGAATACTGATGCATTTCCCCCAGAATCACAATAACCTTTCTGCAGTGAAAGTAGTGTCACCAATCCTTCCCCCCGACAATCCTACCTTGTTTTGAAGAAGCTGCTTCTGCATCACTGCAAAATGTTGGCACCCACAGGCACCCAAAGGAAATCTCTTGCACTTGCTAAACCTGTTGGCCCACTGATGACCAAGACTGGCAACCACTAATTTTTTTCCGTCGGTGCTCCAGCCCTGCAGCCCTGGGAGAAGAGTTTGTGCAGGCAGAGCTCTAATCCAGCAGAATAAACGCTGACATCTATGCCAAGATTGTGCGGGCCATAGGGGAGAAGGGCTACACCAGGGACACACAGTAACGCCGCGTGAAAATAAAGGAGCTTCGGCAAACGTACCAGAAGACAAGAGAGGCAAAGAGTCATTCTGGTTCTGCCCCACAGACGTGCCGCTTTTATGAGGAGCTGCATGTGATTCTCAGCAGCGACCCCACCACTACCCCAAAACGCTCGGTGGATACCTCCCAGGAGCCCCGGGTCACCTCGAGCAACAACGTGGAGACATTGTTGATGAGAAAGAGGAGAAGGAGGAGGAGGAGAATGTGAGGCAGGCAAGCAGAAGATCCATTCTCCCTAACAGCCAAGAACTGTTTTTTACCTTGGAGCCCATCTCTTCACAGGACCAATTTCCGGCACAGCGTGATGCTGGGGAAGGCACCTCTGGTGCATACACATTTCCAGTCAAACCATAGGGGTTACATGCTATTATTTTTAATGTTTACTTTCAACAAAAAGGTAGGGGTAGTGGGTATCAATGGCCACTCCATCTATGCACAGGGTGCTCTCTGAAAAAGTCTGTTTATGTGCACTGGGATGGCCCAGGAATCCTCCATAGAAATCTCTAGGAAGCTTTCATGGAGGTACTCTGCAAACCACCATGGTAGGACATTTTCCCACACCACTCCGGTATTAACTCATTTGGCATCATTGCAGCACACAGCATTGCAGCATAAAGACCAGATTTGTACCCAGATGATTTCAGCATCTGCTCCCTTTCTGCCTCTGTTACCCTCAGGAGAGTGATATCACATATGGCCACCTAGGGGAAACGGGTGAAGTTTTCAAGGCTAGCCCTTAAACTGCAAACAATTCAACAGGTAATTCACCCCTGTTTGGTGAAATCTGGGACACACAACCACGATTTCTCAAGTGTGCCATGGTTGTGGTTGAAAGGGATCACTGTTTATTGCACGGGAGGGCAAACTCCGGCCTGCCAGACCTTTTAATCCGGCCCTGGAGCTCCCGCCGGGGAGCGGGGTTGGGGGCTTGTGCTGATCCATCACTCCAGCTAGGGAGCAGTATCGGGGGCTTGCCCCATTCCGCATGGCTCCCGGGAAGCAGCCAGCATGTCCCCCCTCTGGCTCCTACACGTAGGGGCCGCCAGGGGGCTCTACAAACAGCCCGCCCACCCCAAATCCCACCCCTGCAGTTCCTATTGGGTGGGAACAGCAGACAATGGGAGCTGAAGGAGCGGTGCCTGCGGACAGGGCAGTGTGCAGAGCCGCCTGGCTGCGCCTCCATGTAGGAGCCTGTGGGAGGACGTGCTGTTGCTTCCGGGAGCTGCTTGAGGTAAGCGCTGCCAGGAGCCTGCACCCCTGAGACACCAGTCTCCCTTCCCCAGCCCTGATCTCCCTGCCGCCCTCTGAACCCCTCGATACCAACCCAAAGCACCCTCCTGCTTCCCAAACCCCCTCATCCCCAGCCCCCCCCCCGAGCCCCCCCCCCCCGCCAGAGCCCCCCCCCCCCCCCCCCCCCCCCCCGCACTGTTGCACCTAATTTTGTGAGCATTCATGGTCCACCATACAATTTCCATACCCAGATGTGGCCCTCAGGCCAAAAAGTTTGCCCACACGGTGTATTTCAACCAGCATTTGAAAAAAAGGGTATGTGGGGGGGGGTCAGCTTCCTGTTTTTCTCCCTTCCTGCCCAACCCAGTGCCGCTTTTGTAAAAATCAAACTATTTGGGGGGCTTTACACTGGTGCCTGTCCTCAAGCACCATCCAGATTGCTAGGGGACAGGGGGCTTTTCTGAAGTTGCAACCAGTGATCCCAAGGATGTCTTCACAAAAGCTACAACACAGGCCTCATGGCCTTACTCACCGCATGGAACAATGTGATGCCACACAAGCAGCCCTGCTGGAAGACAGAGAGTGGAGCAATTTGCAGACAGTCACACATCACCTTGACAGGGAGCTCTTCGATGTGCTCTTCTTAATGCCCTGGTGTCTGGCTGCTCAAAATTGGTTGCCGGGTGATCTGCCTGAACCCCCCACCCCGCCGGAAGCTTTTCTTCTTTTGTTTCACAGATATTATGGAACACACAGCAGGCAGCAATAACAATGGGGATATTGCTTTAATTGAGGTCTAACCTAGTAAACAAACAATGCCAGCGGCCTTTTAAACGTCCAGAGGCACATTCTCCCACCATTCTGCACTTACTCAGCCTATGGCTGAACCCATCCTTACTGCTGTCCAGGCTGCCTGTGTCCGGCTTCATGAGCATGGGGGCAAGGGGTAGGTTGGATCTCCTAGGGTCACGGTTGGCATTTCAACATCACCAATGGTTATTTTGCAGTCTGGAAAAAAAGTCCCTGCTTGCAGCTTTCTGAACAGACCAGAGTTCCTAAGATGCGTGCATCATGCACCTTTCCCGAACATCCCACGTTGATGTCGGTGAAACGGCCCCTGTGATCCACCAGTGCTTGCAACACCATTGAGAAGTATTCCTTTCAGTTTATGTACTCTTTGGCAAGGTGGTCTGGTGCCATGATAGGTATATGCATTCTGTCTATAGCCCCACCGCAATTAGGGAAATCCATTGTGGCAAAACCATCCATTATGTCCTGCATGTTGCTCAGAGTCGCTAACCTTAGCAGAAGTCTGTTGACTGCCCTGCAAACTTGGATCACAACAGATCCCATGTTAGATTTACTCACTCCGAATTGAATCCCCACTGACCGGTAGCAGTCTGGGGCTTCAGGGTTCAGGAAAGCTCTTCACACAGTTCCTGGAAAGTGGCCTTACGCATTTGAAAGTTCTGCAGCCACTGCTCATCATCCCATAGCTGCATAATGATGCGGTCCCACCAGTCAGTGCTTGTTTCCCAGGCCCAGAAGAGGAACTCAGCCGTGTCAAGGTGATGCATGACTGTCACCAGCAACTGTGAATTGCTCTTCTCTCTGTCTTCCAGCAGGGCTGCTTGCGTGCATCACATTGTTCCGCACGGCGGCGCCTGTATCAGCTGTGTGAATACCACAGGATAAGGCACGAGGTGTTTGTAATGTTCACAACAGTGTACAGCTGAGCGGGGGCCATGCTTACCGTGCTATGGCATCTGTGCGGGTAACCCAGGCTTATGAAAAAAAGCACGAAAAAGGCTTGGTTTGTTTGCTGTTGATTTCAGGGAGGGAAGGAGGGAAGTGCATCATGGGAGGCTAACGCCTTGTTCCCATAAGCGCCCGTGCAAATGTTTTGCTCCCGTGAGGCATTGCAAGCCCAACCCAAAATTCCACTTGACTCCATGCACAGTGCAGCGCTCCGTGCATTGGTGCAAGCCCTGCTCGTGAGGATGCACTCCGCTGACACAATGAGCATATGCAAGCTTGACTTGCTTAAATTGGAGGCTGGATGTCGACTTACATAAAATCGACTTAACTTTGTAGTATAGACATGGCCTAAGTGTAGACATGGCCCCATAGACTGAGTTTACAATCTCAGGTTCTGTTCCTGTAAACCAGAGGTCGGCAACCTTTCAGAAGAGGTGTGCTGAGTCTTCATTTATTCGCTCTAATTTAAGGTTTCGCGTGTCAGTCAGACATTTTAATGTTTTTAGAAGGTCTCTTTCTATAAGTCTATAATATATAACTAAATTATTGTTGTATGTAAAGTAAATAAGGGTTTTAAAATGTTTAAGAAGCTTCATTTAACATTAAAATAAAATGCAGAGCCCCCCCGGACCGGTAGCCAGGACCCGGGCAGTGTGAGTGCCACTGAAAATCAGCTCGCGTGCCGCCTTTGGCACACGTGCCATAGGTTGCCTAACCCTGCTGTAAACTGTTGTATGTTGCCAGGATCATGAGACTTCACAAACCTCCACTGATTTCACTGGCGCTCTGTAGAGGTGCAGGACTATGCTCACCCAGCACAGCTTGCAGACGGGAAGCCCAAATTCTTATTGACAATATAAAATAGATAATGAAGATAGTAAAAAGAACAGGAGTACTTGTGGCACCTTAGAGACTAACAAATGCATTAGAGCATAAGCTTTCGTGGACTACAGCCCACTTCTGGGCTGTAGTCCAAGAAAGCTTATGCTCTCATACATTTGTTAGTCTCTAAGGTGCCACAAGTACTCCTGTTCTTTTTGCGGATACAGACTAACATGGCTGCTACTCTGAAATGAAGATAGTGTTCTAGACTTTTCCTTTCAGTGGAATGGAGTGGCCAGATCACAGCAATGGCCATGTGATCTAAGAGGATGTGGGCTGGTATTTATCAAACTGTGACCAGACTTATTTTTTCCTTAACAGGCTATTTTATTTATTTCTAAGTTAGAGAGGGAGCTGGCAGTGATTCATATTTAGGTTGCCTAAATGTGCCAACCTGTATAAAAATACTTGTGAACTTCTTTGGGAAATTCTAACACCTCCATTGCTTACAGCGGACCTCTGAGGTATGACAAGAAGAAAGCCCTCAGATCATAGGAGCACCTTTTCCTTTCAGCTTTGAAATTCCATTCAGGTCTGGCTGACTTATTACCTGCTAGAAATTACCATTTCCCTTCTCTCACGGGCATCTCCAGGAAAATTGCTGACAGCCTGCCAAAATAATAATTGTACCAGACACAGCACTGGGAACTGCACGAGGGCAGGGGAGAAGAGAGAACCAGGGCATGATCTACACAACCATCCTCCTGTTGTCTCTGAACGCTGTCCTGGCTCTGCGCAGGTACCCAGCTCAGCAGACCTTGATAGAACTGCCCAGAAAAATCATAGACTCTGTTCAGAGGCAAAGGTGCTCCACCAGGTTTATTGTCAACAAGGCACGGTCCTAGCGCCCGACAGATGCCACAGGGATACGAACACAGGTATGTCCGGGCCCTTCTGCTGCCCCCTAGACTGGACAAAGATGCTGCTCCTACAACTCCTCTTTTCTACATTGATACAAACAGGTTACGTATTGCACTCCTGATGTGTGACCAACGTGTTACTGACTCTACCTGCTGGTTCGAACAAAACATCTCTAGCTATTGTCCTGTCCTTAGCTTTGGAGGGGTCAGTGTGTCCCTATCTTTAGGGAGTATGTTTATGCCATGAATCTATGTCGGGTTGTATCTGTGCAAGCCTTCTGGAATGTGTTTACATGAATACCTAGTGCCTAGTACTTAGGGTGTCTGTGTTTTAACAATGCCAGTCCAATTTTGCCAAGTTCACGTACTGGACAAGGAACGTGCAACACGGCCTGACTTTTGCTCAGAGTATGGCTTTTGCTGACTTTGATTCAGGCCTCAGGCCTTGTACCAGGCCCTGGGCTCCAGGCTTTCTCTTACTACTACACCTCCCAGAGCCAGGGGGCAGGAGCAGCAGCTGTCCATGGGGAAGATGGTGGAGGAGAGAGGGGGAGCTGAGCCATGCTTCCCTCATCCATTTGGAGATAACAACTTTCCACTGCTGTGAGTTAATGTAGTTAGTTCTGTAGCTCAAGTGGTAGTAGCCTGTACAGCCATGTAACCGGGTGAGAGTTCAGAGGGAGTAGGTGTTAGTTATATAATAAAATGCCTTACATTTAAGAAAAAATACACTGGGACACTTCATACAATGAGAGCTCTGCTCATATTGATTTTGGCTGCAAAGTCAAGCAGCTAAAAGTTAGGACATAGCAGAGATAAGGCTGCTCATACACAACAGCAGAGCTCAGAGAACAACCCACGCAGCCTCCCTGCCAGTCCTGTGCTGCACCCACAACATGCACAACTGCAACCCTGGAATCTAGTGCAGGGGGACGAGTAATCCCAGAATAGTAGAGACCGGGGTTCAGTTTTTCTCTGGGCCTCATGGGAAGGGCTCTGAACAGTGACAACCTTGAGGCCTTCATGTTGTGCCACTTGAATTTTCTGTTCATTGGGCCAAAGCAAGAGCTCATTATGGGATGCTATCTCTAGGGCAGTGGTTAGGGTGCTTTCCTGGGCTGTTAGCAGTCCTGGTTCAATTCTCCTGTCTGCTAGTTAGTGCAGCAGGCTTTGAACAGGGAGCTGCTCTGGCTTTTTTGTTGAAGCTGTTCCACTTTAACTATTAATTAGGCCAAAACAAGACTCAACAGTAAGATGCCCTCTGCAGCACAGTGGCTAGGCTAAGTACTTGGGATGGTAGAGACCCTTGTTCAGCTCTTCTCTGGCCTTTCTGAGATGGGATCTGAACACTGACAGCCCTGAGGTTTCCATATTGACACTGGTCCACTTTCAGTATCTGTTAATTGGGCCAAAGCAAGACTTAGGCCAAAGAAGCTCTCTATAGTGCAGTGGTTCCATTACTTGCCTGGGGTGCTGGCCTGCTTGGTTCAAGTCCCCCATCTAATGCCAGAGATGTTTCATTTGAACAGGGATTTCCCTTAGTCTTGCTTGTTGGAGCCATTCTCCTTTACTTAACTAGGAATTGGGCAGGAAAAGGGCTAGGATCACTCAATAGTCCAGCAGTTGGGTGTTTGCTTAGGAAGTGGGAGATGTTTGGATTTCCTGGTTCAGAATCCTCCCTCTTCCCCGTTTGAATGGGGAAATCCCAGGTGGCAGATTCCTGTTTAGCTCCCCTCTGCTTTACAGGAGCCCTTGTCTTCCTGGGAAAAGGAGGGGTCTTAGACAGGGGTCTCTCACCTCTAGATGGGTGGGGCAGGTGGATGGGGAGGGGAGTTGAAGAGACGGGTGGGGCAGTCCCTGGGAGGTAGGAGAGCCCTGTTCCAATCCCTTCACAGAGGGGGGATTGGAAATGGGATCTCCCACTACCTGGGCAGGTAGCTGGTTGCAGGGGGCAAAAGAGTGATTCCTGTTTTATTAAAAGTGCCCAGAGGTGGCAAATACTTTTCCAAAAGCCCTTCACTTCCGCAGGCACAGAGGAGAACAGAACTCACAGGTTTGACAGCCCAGGTGAACACCCAAAGCACTGTGCTATGGAGGGCTTCTTACTCTTAATACTTGCTCAGGCCCAATCAATAGTTTAATTAAAGTGGAACAACTTCAACCACTGAGCTTAAATCCCTTCTCAGCAAATAGAAGGAGGATTGAACCAAACTCTCCCATGGAGTGGGACAGGGAACTTTGGTCTGCAGGGCTGTTAACCTGGCACCATTCAGTAACACTGAATTTAGATTACAATTGTAAAAATTTAAGGTTCCCCTTGAGATATAATCAAGGCAATTATGTGATAACAAAACTGAAGTTAGATCCGTAAAGGAAACATCTAGTGAGTAAACAGCCTACAGCCGCACTCACTCAGGCCCCAGGAAATACTCCGTTCATGTTATAGACATACAAAATGTGAACAAGTTTATAGGAAAATATGCCAGAGGTATATAAGAAATACAGTGACTGGTGTGAACATGTCCAAATACAAAATGATTGGGAGTAGTACTGCTGTGTCTCTTTTCTACTGTAAAGCTTTAGTGACCTTGGTTTTGAGTCAATACTGTTATCTTGTTTGACCTGAGCGGTTAGCCAAAATTTGGGGTCTTGGAGGTTGTTCCAAATGGGAGGAGAAATTGATGATGGAAGTCTGGTACCTTTGGTGCAATCTTGTTTATTTACAAAGAACGTACAAAGTCCTGTTTCCTTCAACACAGGAGGAAGCAAACTGTGTGCCCCTTTCCTTTCTCGCAGAACCAAACCTATTTCAGCTAGCAGAGTACCCCCAAAACCTCCATTTTCTAGGCTTTTCTCAGCGTAGTTACCAGCTGATGCTGTCTTGTTTTCTGCTCTGTCTCTCCCTTTGTGCTGTGTTTCTCATACACATCCATAGACAAAACAGTATATAGTAAAGTCCCTCTGTCCAAAATGCCAACATTCGGGATGCATAGTTCTTCATTTCCGGCAGCGAGATGTGCTTACCTGCTTCGCAGCTTTCTTAAGTGAAGGGTGGTGGTGAATTCTAACAGTATAATTTCACAATAAGCCAAGCTGAACAGAAAGATCCTTTTGCAGAATCTCATCCTGCAAGGTACTAAGCACTGTCCACTCCTTGTAGCAGAGGGTGCTCAGCACACTTGCGGGATCCAGCCTTCAAGAAACATCTACCACCATTTAAAACAAGCAACTACTTCTCAGGTGTGCAGTCACTAAGGAGCCATTTGAACCAAATCCAGCTTTCAAATGGGACGTGGAGTGCAGTGAAACAAGCATACACCACGTACACTAACGGAAAGTACAGCAATACAATGACCTAGACCAGTGAAACCTTGTTTTCATGTGCAGACCCCTAAATAATTTGGAATGGAGATGCGACCCTCTCTGGAAATTCTAGACAGTCTGCGGACCCACAGGTTGAAAACCTTTGACCTAGACTGACTGGACAGTGGGTATTGAGGTAGCTACAACAGACTGGTTGTTGTTCGGTGTTTGTGCTGCACCTCACACAATGGAGTCCTGGTACACAAATGGAGCTCTTCGGTGCTACTGCAGTACAAATAAATAAAGCAATTTGCAGTAGAGCCAAAAGCAGAGTTGGAAACACCCGCGTCTCTCTACTCTTCCTGTAGTTTAACCACACAAGCGTCCTTCCTCAGTCTTATGATCCCTTCCTTTCGTCATTTCCTTCCCTGTGGAACCTGCATTTGAAGGTCTCATCTGTGACCGAATGTGGGAGATATTTAAATAGTTACACATTTCAAAGCACCTCGTCAAAGGAGACACACCTTTGATGGGAAATGTGACTCCAAAATCTCCTAGTCACTGCCCATCCCTCTCCTTAAATATTCCTTCTTGGCCTTTCAGAGAAACCTAATTCCAAAGCTACCAGATTAGAGAGACACTCGGATCGCAATAGCTTCATTGTGCCCCTTGGGACAGGCTGCAAGGCTCATTTTTCCTAACTAGAAATAATAAGAGATTGTTTTCACAGTTCCAACATTCTTAACCTTTCTTTTTGCTACTTCATTGCCAAAAAAATCAGCAGGACTCGTAGCTGAGGTCTGGATCTGGATAGAAGGCTAGATTTCAACATCACCTGTAAATAATCAGTTTATAGTAATAAGTATGGAAAAAGACAGGATATTAGAATCTTCATTCAGTATTCCTTTTATTTAAAAAAAACATTAAAAAGATTACATAAATCCCACAAATTCCTTCAGTTACAGTTTCAAAGATTGATGCATATTGCTAAACAAAACTCAACATAGTTGTGATTATAAAAAAGAATATAAACAACATGTTTTAAATTATAAAATAAATTTATAATAATGTATTGGATTACAATCACCTCTATTTTACCAGCAGAGAGTGCCATTTCCTGAATTTAAAAAGCTTGTTTTCAGACCTCCAAAGACATTTTTTGATGATTAAAACATAAAATTAATTTAGTCACTAAACCACTGGAGAACTTGCTATGGAATACACTTTTGATCTTATTGCTTACTTCTTATAAAGTGCTAGTTGATTGTAGGGAAAGAAACAAGATGCCTTATTTTCAGTAAATTTTATTAAAAACTCAGTGATGAGTATTCTGAACATCTCTGGAACCCCATGTAAATTCAAACACTTCACTCTGATATATAGTGTCTCCCCTAAGAGAAAATTTGTAAAAAGAAACCGAAGCTATAGAGCTGGGAACAAAAGGTGGATTTATCTGAAGAGATTCTCACTTCAACAAAAATCTGTAGATGAAGACTAAATCTGAAGAAAGGTCACATCAAGAACCTACAACATTCCTTTTAGAGTCTGGCATCTTTACATTTGGGTTTGAAGACTAACATTATGCACTTCATGATGGAAGCCTGTAAGCAGGCATCTAAACAGGCTCTCTTGCCACCTGCAGCTAAAACCCACAATCCAAACTATGCCACACTCAGATGGCCAACATGTTCTTTAACAGGTGAAACATTTAGCACTATGGAGAGGCAGAATAAGGAGTCAGCCATGTGTACAGAACAGCAAGTAATTTTGATGCTTTTGCTTGCTTCAGAAACCAGTTTTTAAAGACAAAAGGGATGATCCACTTCCCTTTTTCTTTTTGCTTTTTTCAAATGTAGTGGATTCCGATTACAATTCCAGTTCAAAGGAGAAAAGTTGTAGTGAAAGGAACTCTGGTTGCCAGAGAGGGGTCTATTTTCACTACAGAAATTCAGTGCAAATGTATGAAGCTTATTTCCTAACTTTTCCATTCTTTTCTTCCAATATTATGTCTGTTAATTTGTAAGCCATTAGCTAACATCGACCTTCATCCTGGAAAAAAAAAAGATAACGGTTAAAATCAAAATAGTTATAGATTTTAGTCTTCTACAGCTTTAGACTTCAGTCTATAGGATACTTTAAGCTTTTCATATGTTGTACTTTCCAGTACGTTCAGGAACAAACATTAGTTTTTGTATTAAAAAGTCGGTAGATGTTAACTTTTTAAATTAAAAAAAAAATTATCTGATATGTAACAATAGCATACAATAGAAATATTTTCAAATGATTTCATGTTAAAGCAAAGTTCGTAATATTTCTCTAACGATAGAAAAAGTAGGAGAAAACATGCATTATGGCTATAACAGAGGCTAGGGCTAATTAGTAAGCAGAGTTAGTAACTGCAAGGACAAACAATGAAAAACGTTATTTACATAAAAGAGCCAAACTCTTCCTGGGCCCCCCATGTCCCCCCTCCTCACTATAAAATAAAGCTGAGCTGAGGAATTCCTTTGGAAGTTCCCCACTGTGTCAGGAGTGGACATCTACATAGATTTATGTAAACTACATTTTTAAAGAGGGATATTAGTTTCAGTGACTAGTCATATTGAATATCAATCTTATTTAACAATGGCTAGTGCAAATACCGTGTAAAGTACTAAAGTCCTTATGAAATCAACTTCTGAACCTCTTTGTGATATATACTAAAGAGAGCAAAGCTCTTCAGGGGAGGAATTTGACTAGTTTACCCTATCTGTATAATCCATTTGATGAACTGCTAGTACATGTCCCCATACGGGATAAAATCTTATATTTGCTTATAATCTTTATGGTTTTAGGAATTTATTTTTCACCCAAAGAACAAAATTTGATTTGCTCCTTCAATCTTAAAATGGACATATGGAAGTAATGAAATAGAGATGAGATTTACATGTTAGACAGATACCGGTTTTCAATCAACTTCATTTAGAAAGAAC
The DNA here is from genome assembly GCF_013100865.1 of Trachemys scripta elegans. Taxonomy (NCBI): domain Eukaryota; kingdom Metazoa; phylum Chordata; order Testudines; family Emydidae; genus Trachemys; species Trachemys scripta. The sequence goes on from NC_048301.1 coordinate 121,948,653, forward strand.
ACACAATGTTCAAGTCTGTTGTGTTTGCAGAGAAAAAACATTATATTGAAGAAATCTAGTATTTTAGTGGTTAACCCAACAATGATGTCACATGCAACATTTCAGTTCACGTCAAGAAAGAAAAGGTTAGAAAAAATAAGAATCTATAGATTATATTCTCAATTTGAAGGTATTGTATAATTCTACTCTGTTCTAACAAACAACATTGAATCAGAAGACACCATCTACATATTTTTAGGTGGAGGAAGATATTTTTCTATTACAAAATATGCCTTTCAAGACCCAGTTTAGATTTTGTTTCACCCTCTGGTAGTTCATATTTTCTTGGAAATTGGTGCTTCAGGGAGAGAACGCTAATTGAATAAAATATGTTTGCAGAAATAAAAGACAGAAAAAATTAATAGTTTCTAAAAGGAGAGCTTTTATAAAACTAGAATTTTTAAATGAATTAAGATTAAATTTAGGCTATTAGGAAGATATTTTGATGGCAACATGCATTAAGCTGTAGTATTCTCTACCAGGGAAGTGGTGGAAATTTAAACAGTAGCAAAAGCAAGATATTATAAACATTGTTTTTCTTTGTAAACCTTCCTCCAAAATACACCAAAAACATACTTTTTTTTTTTTTTTTTTTTTTTTTCAAATATGTCCCACACTTCCAAGAAATTAAAATATTCACTGGGATTGTGTGGTGTGTGGGGGAAACCTGCTAATGCTGAAGGGGAAAGCTTTGGACTTCACCTTGTTTGGGATCAAATCAAGTATTGCTGTTTTATTGATACTCAGAGGAAGCAACCAACAATGACACATTTTGGGGGACATCATATAATATGAAAACAATTTATCCTCTGTACATTTTTCTCTTTAGACCAGAGGGATAAGGTGTTGCTGAGGGGGAAGGAGTTGTACAACTCCACAACCATGTTTTTGTAATGTGTTTGTGGGCTGATTTTCCAGAATTTTGTGTCGCTGTTTTAAAAATAAGGATTTTTTTTTTTAAAGGTTTCTGTTTTCAGGAATTTTTTTATATTCAGTTGCTGAATATACCAAGTAGTAAGAAACATGCATAACATTTAAGGAAGTTGTGAATTCACCGGTGCAGAAGGTTATTGAAGTAGTAGTACAGATACATTTCAAGAAAAAAGACAATTATAAGATACACCATTTGTTACTTAGGAATTCTAAGAGAAGGGACAATGAGCTATCATATGTCAGCTGTAATATGACAACCTCAGGAGTCAAATTTTCCTCCTGTTTCCCTCCCGCAATCTATGCATACTTTTGCACAACTCAAGAGTGGTATTATAGTAGGTGTTTTTTGCATGCTTTTTGGAACCATCAAGTATGGGAAACCATCAAGTATGGGTAGCTGGTTGCAGGAGAAGCTAGATAATAGTTTGGTGCCCTGAAGCAGATCCTGCATTTACGTCGCAATGCAAAACAAATCTTCATGGTAACTAGTCCTGTTCCCCCACAAGTCAATTGGAAGCATGAGTTAAACTTCCCTATTATATTGCAAAGTAGTGTTGTTATTTTGTTTAGCAAATGAAATTCAGCTGTATTTGTATAAAGCAACTGATATAGTTCTATTCGAAACACTTACTATTCAATAGACTGATTTTTCACAATACATTACTGATTTCTGTATAAACAGAAAATGCTTATTCCAGGAAATGCAAATGCAATAGACAAACATATTAACAAACATTCAGGATAAACACAAGCAGCCCTTTTAATACTAGTGTTCTTTAATACAGAATAGATTTTCCTGGGAGTATCCAACAAGCATTAGTTGAAATAACAGGGTCAGTGGAGAAAGCAGGCCCTTTAAGTTGCTTTATGACTTCTCTATTTTTGCTCGTGATAAATTTTAGAGAAGTAATTCTAGACACCGTCTTCATTTAACGACTAAATGCCATCCCTTCAGTGCCGTATGTTATTGCAATTTTCAGAGTACCATACACGTTATTTTTTCTGACATCAGCTACATGCAAGAAAAGTCTCAGTCATCTAAACAGAGTAAATCTCAAAAAGGAAATACTTGTATCTTGGGCTGTCTTACCTATTTTTCTTCAAAATCGCCGATGCTATAATTGCAGGAACTGCACCAAGAACTACTTTAAACAAAACAAAAACAAAAAGAGGAGCAATTTAGTAACAAGGTTAAATAAAACATAACATTTTGTGAAAAGATGAGTCTGAATCTCCACAGTTCTGGAACTTGCTCTCATCATCACTGACAGATTATCTGCATCATAGGACACAATTTTTTTCCCCATATGATGATAAATAAGCCCCTCTCATATACAGATCAAACATCACAAGAACTCTCTACCCTAATCCAGAAAGAGGTTCTGATATTGGATCTCCTAATTTATCAAAGTCTTTAATGCTTGTGTGTACAGCTTAAGGTTTGTCTAGATTCCTAGCTCATCCAGAGTAATGCTCGGTATTCAATTTACTTCACATTCAAGATGTTCAAGCTTAAATTCAACTTCTTCCCTTCAGTCCCCTGCAAGGTGTTGAAGTTCTCCACCAAAGAGTCATAGAATGTATTATGTTTAATCTCTAGTGTGGCTTGCTTGATTTCTTCCCCAATTGATCTAATATTTTAAACTGATCAATAAAAATTAGAAAAAGAAGTGACCAAATTCATCAGATTCTCTCTCAGTCTTGAACCTTAAAATGAAAACTTCTACCAATCTGTCTACTTTGGGGTCACACTGAGCCAACCAAAAATATGTTTCAATTCTGCTATTGAGATTTGAGCACAGTTTCCCCAATCGGCACGCACTGGGTCAGCTGCATCTTAGAGTCATGTGACGGGGATGTAGGTTACAGAATGGTTTGGGTTGGCATATGCTCAGAAGCCTGATCAATGGAGACAGTGATCAGGCAAGTGCTAGAACCCTGCTTGTAACAGCTCCAAATGCACAGTGGTCTTATGATCTGCTCCTTGACAATGCTATTCTAGGACCGAACGCCTATTGACTTCTGTGGGACTTAGGCATGTGCTGAAATGCTTTGATGAACAGGTGCGTACATAGGGAACAGTCTGCTCCCTAAAGTTAAGCTACATCATCTGTGGGAATTCTGGGAGAGAAGGGAGAAATGTGTTCTCAATAGCTGAGCATGACGACTGAACAATCAAGATCTGTTTTGTGGAGACCACTGCAGGCTGACTAACTCTGGATGCCGAGAACTTCAGTAACAGCCTTCTAATTTCCTGTAAAATATGAGACTATCAAATCTAACCTACAAAGCGATTTCTTGGCTGTTTTTATAACTTCCCTTCCTAGCTTTTGCCCTTTCCATTTTTGGTAGGCACCAGACATACATATGCAGTCCTAAGTGGTGAGGAAGTATTCTCACCCAAAACAGAGCTACACAATTGAACCTTTTCTTGATATCCCTGGGGATAAAGAGGAAAATGAGATTCTTCCCTCCCCTTTTGTTCCCCAATATTGTGCAGACACATTTCAGAATCACAGCAGACTGCCTAGCTCAGGCAAATATTGTGAATATGCAGACAGAGAAAACAGCTAGGAGTATGAATACAAGCTTCTCTCCAGAGAATGGCAGTGCTTTTACATGGCACCACAGTATGTTAGAAAAGGCAGAGAAGTTCAAGGACCCTAAATCCCAGGGTCTTTAGTAATTAAGTAGGGGGAAAACATTATGAGATGGATAAAGGGCAATATTAAAATAGCCTTGACTCCAGATCTTAAAGCCGTCATAGCTTTAGTGCATTGAATGATTTTAAGATACTTACCGATACCTATACCGGTGCCAATGCCTATTGCAATGACTATGACAAGCCCTAAGAGAGAAACAAAAAATGTGAGCTAAAATATTAAACCAAGTTCATCTCAATAACCTACAGGAACTCATCCGCAATCCATGCATATGAAGCTACACTTAGTACTCTAGATTATACCAGCTATTAATGAACAATTAAGGTAGTCACGCAAACACCACATTCTAAAATGGATAATCATTAGCTGTTGGAAACCATGATCTCACCCCTAGAGAACCTCATAATGAAGCAAAGCAGCTTTTCAAAGGATTGAACACATTTGTACCTTGTAATACCAACAGGAAAACCATTGTGTAAACGGAGGACACAGTCTGGGTTTAAAGGTTTTCTGGATGTTAAGGGTTCTCTTGCACATGCTTCTAGGCTCTCATTTCCCAAGCCTGCACTGGCCAGTCGTATGTTTGCCAAAATGCTAAGCAAGGCCAGAATCATTAGACTCAGCTTGTCTACACCAGGTACCACAATTTTTGCCCTAGCATATCATCATAGGTTAGTGTTATGTTATCTGGTATCACAGATATAAAGAGTGCTGTAATCTGCATTTCTAATTACCCAAATAAATTGTTTCAAGGGACAGACTTTTGCTGTTCTTACTAGAATAAGATCATTTATCGTCTAACCACTGGCTGTGGAAGATACTGAATAGCTAATTAATTCCTTGTCACAGACTGCTTAGAACTACAATCATTGATGTCAATGAGTTTTGCATTTAGAAACCAGACTCATGTTAAAGGAATGTTCAGACTAACATTTTAAAGGAAACACATGAAAGATTAAAATAGCACTCCTGACCTTCATTGTTACTGTGAAGTGGCTTTTCAATGGCTCCTGGAAATTTTGAACCCTATTTACCCTCAAAAAATACAACACTGACAAATGTATAGCCATTAATGTTAATATGAAAAATGGAGTGTACATATTCATTTATGCCCATATTGCTCATCATTACTGTAGGTTTCATAGTGTTGGTAGAAATATGTAGTTTGGTCATTAAAGTTTTGTTGGTTTTTTTTTGTGGTTTAAATAAAGCCCAATGAAAAACATTTTAAAAACCAGGCAGGAAACTGGTTGTTGGGGGAAAAGGAGGAAGAAAAACACCATTACCACATAAAAAAATCCAGTTGAGTTAGAAACAAATTTGTAGTTGTTGTGGTCCCCCTAAACTACTGACTAGAAGCGAGGGCTTTTTAGTTCGCTTTTGGCAGAAATTCAGTGCAATTCCAATGTGATGCACATAACTCAGCCACATGGATCAGCAACATTCAGGGGTTCCTTAGTGTGATAGATTTGAAAAACAATTGAAAGGATGTGGCCAGCTCCAGTTCTGAAGCTCCCTACAGCCAGGCTTCCCTGCTCACCACACACACTGCGCTACCCAGTCTAACAGCTCAAGTGTTTCTCTCTCCCCTCAGTACCTCACCTTCCCCTTCAGGTTCAGCAAAGTTGCCAGCTGGGTTCAGCACAGAACCTGTACAGAAAAGAAAGTTTTATAAAATACTTGAGGTGCTCTCCCCACAACTGACTATTTTAAATACCAAAAAGCCGGCAGAGATTCCAGACATGTAAAGACACCAACACCCACAAATAGACTGGAGTGAAGTTTATCTTGCCAAGCACAGGACAAAACATACTGAATTTTAAAGACTCAGATCCACAGCTGCTCATATTCTCCCCCCAAGACATTTGAAGAAAAGCCCCCGAGCATGCCAGTGAAAGCACTGTCAGGCGGAATAACTGCTCGAGACAACCCCCTCCCGGTGTTTTACCCACTTGATTTTCTCTAATATTTCGCTCTGTGGGGTATACCTTCAAGTCTGCACAAAGCAGAAGATCCACACGCATTAGGTGCATTACCCCCATCGTCATTCCAAGAGCTAATTCTCTCAGCTGTAAATTATCTACTCCTGAATTCTCCTCCTTGNAGCTAATTCTCTCAGCTGTAAATTATCTACTCCTGAATTCTCCTCCTTGGGATAACTGTATGGATTTGGAGACTAACTGTCTTTGGCCCAGGAAAATCTACATCTAAGAAAGAGAGTTTGTGCCACTGAAATGACCAGTGCTTGGATGCCATAGAGCGATAGAAGATTTTCACACGCCGCCCTCTACTGCAGCCAATAGTGTTGTTAGTTGTGTCGCAAGAGCCCTCACGTGCTGAAGTCATGACTCAGGGCCCCACTGTGCTAAGCGATATAGAACCACACAACACAAAGGAGGTCCCTGCCCCCATCCCTCTCATTAGAGCTGCCATCAATCAGCCCAGACAATAATATTTCTTACCCACGGCATTGGCCACGTCACTCTCCTATTGAGAGGAATGGGCCAAGGTCAGAGCGCTGTGGGAATCCTTTGGAAAGTGGAAGCGGGAGAAGGACCCACCAAAAGGCTTTGATAACCAAAAGAAATGGTGCAGAAACAATGAGAGAGGCAGGAAAACCAGGAGAGTATGGAGTGTGCAAATGAACAACAAGCTCTCTGTCAAGTTTTTAGGCAAGCGCTAAGTGAGCATCATCATATTTGCAACTCTGAATAGCAGAATTATAGAAATTAAAATGATTTTCACACTGTACATTTCATTTTTATTCAAGTGGATATTTGAGCCCCAAATTCTAGACTTTTAGCAACTCAAAGTTCTTCCAATACCTGAGGAAGTACCAGTTATTTCTGCTCCTTCGAGAGGGACAGTTGTGGGTTTGCCCTGGGTAATTATATCTAAGGCAAAAAGAAGAGGAAAAAGCAGTTATGAACATGACATCAGTCTCCCATCACCAGCTGACCACTCAGAGCCAGGAGCTTGCCACACTGTTTAGGAATCTGCATCTTTAGAGACAAGACAGACTTATCCCACTTACATATAGTACATGGGCTTTCGCAGTGACAATCAGTTGGGCTACCCTGCAGCAGGGATGTGAAAGCTCAATGTGGTGCCTCTTGCCGCCACTATGAGTTACAAACTGCGCAAATCTGTCATTTCCCTTCAGTTTTACTCATCAGAACTTCCTAGAGTGACTTCTAAAACTCCGGAACACACTGTTCTCATTGAACATTCTCTGCAAGGTGTTGCCATGTGCAACTCCGAATTATGTATCTCCATCCCTCACATCAACATATCCTTTGGCCTAGGAGAAAGTGCACCGTGTTGGGAACCAGGAGATGAGGAGTTCAACTGGGATTATTTCTACTGGCTGGTGTTAACAATTCTGTGCCCTTCAAAACCCAAGTTATCACTGAGCAACCCATCCTCCCTGAATGAAAGTTACACTGTCTAGGAAGAGAACCCAGATCTCTAATATGGCAGACCCAAGTCTCATCCACTTAGCCTAACCGAAAGAATTTGCCAAATCTAAATACGTGGTTATGCGGTGTGTACAATGAGGCTATTCATGCATATATAATCCATTGTCTTAGTGTGCTGTGCATCCTCCTCTAGTGGTTGGTCCATATAACAATTTACTCCTGCTGACACCTATTATAATTACTTCTTTGACTTGATAGAGCTCTATGCTGCAGTACCTTAGATTAAAGAATCCCTTAGCCCGAGCCCCGGGATCCCGAGTCAGCTGGCAGGGGCCAGCCATGAATTTTGAATTGCACTGTAGACATATTCTTAGATGTAAAAAGCATTGTAATCAGTATTTCAAATTATCCAAATAGACTGTTTCAAGAGACAGACTTTAGCTGTCCTTACTAGAGTAAGGCCAATTAGTAGCTTCCATAGCTGCTTATTAAACATTAAATGAGAGTCCAGCGGAGGGCAAGAAAAATGATTAGGGGGCTGGGGCACATGACTTACGAGGAGAGGCTGAGGGAACTGAGGTTATTTAGTCTGCAGAAGAGAAGAGTGAGGGGGAATTTGATAGCAGCCTTCAACTACCTGAAGGGGAGGGAGGGGTTCCAAAGAGGATGGAGCTCGGCTGTTCTCAGTGGTGTCGGATGACAGAACAAACAGCAATGGTCTCAAGATGCAGTGGGGGAGGTCTTGGATATTAGGAAACACTATTTCACTAGGAGGTGGTGAAGCACTGGAATGGGTTCCCTAGGGAGGTGTTGGAATCTCCATCCTTAGAGGTTTTTAAGGCCCGGCTTGACAAACCCTTGGCTGGGATGATTTAGGCCTAGTCTTCACTTACCGGCTGGTCCGGCGGCACGCCATCGATGTTCTGGGATCGATTTATCGCGTCTGGTTAAGACGCGATAAATCGATCCCGGATCGATCCCGGAAGTGCTCACAGTCGGTGCCGGTACTCCAGCTCGCCGAGAGGAGTACGCGGCGTCGACGGGGGGAAACTTCCGGCCGCGTCTGGACCGCGGTAAGTTCGGACTAAGGTACTTCGAATTCAGCTACGTTATTAACGTAGCTGAATTTGCGTACCTTAGTCCGAAGTCCGGACTAAGTGGGGACCAGCCCTTAGTTGGGGTTGGTCCTGCTTTGAGTACAGGAGTGACTAGATGACCTCCTGAGGTCTCTTCCAAACCCTAATATTCTATGATTCTATGAAAAGGGTAATTCCTTGCCACAGATTGAACAGAACTGCAATCACTGATGTCAATGAGTTCTGCATTTAGAAATCAGACTCCTGTAAAAGCAATGCTCAGACTAACATTTTTAGGGAAATTGTATGAAAGATTACAATAGTAGCAAAGAGTGCTCTGAAGTGGCCTTTCAATGGCTCCTGGAATTACTGAACCTATTTGCCCTTAGGAAATACATCATTGACAGATGTATAGTCTTTAATATTAATGTACCCGTATTGTTCATCATAACTGTAGATGTAGGACTCAGGTTTACTGATGGCTTCACTGTTGGCAGAAACACACAGATTGGGTTGTGTTTTGTTGTTGTTGTTGTATAAATAAAGCTCAATGAAAAACATTGAGCTTTATTTATACAACAACAATAAAAAACCAGGCAGGAAACGAGGTAATGGAGACAGACAGACAGACAGACAGACAGACACACACACACACACACACACCCTAACTGATTTAGAAACAAATGTATAGTTGCGGTCTCTCTAAGTTTCTGACTAGAAGGGAATTTTTATTTAATTTATTTATTTTTGGCAGAAATTCAATGTGATTCCAAACTCATGCACATAATTCAGCCACATGGATCAGCAACATTCAGGGGTTCCTTAGTGTGATAGACTTGAAAAACAATTTAAAGTATGTGGCCAGCTCCAGTTCTGAAGCTCCCTACAGCCAGGCTTCCCTACTCACCACACGCATTGCACTACCCAGTCTAACAGCTCAAGTGTTTTCTTTCCCCGCAGTACCTCACCTTTAACTTCAGACTCAGTAGAGATGCCAGCTGTTTTCAGCACAGAACCTGTACAGAAAAAGTTTTATTAAATACTTGAGGTGCTCTCCACACAACTGACTATTTTAAATACCCAAAAGCCGTAGGCATGTCAAAAAGAGAAGTGCAGAGTCCTGCACTTAGGAAGGAAGAATCCCATGCACTGCTACAGGCTGGGGACCAACTGGCTAAGTGGCAGTTCTGCAGAAAAGGACCTGGGGATTACAGTGGACAAGAAGCTGGATATGGGTCAGCACTGTGCCCTTGTTGCCAAGAAGGCCAATGGCATATTGGGCTGTATTAGTAGGAGCATTGCCAGCAGATGAGGGAAGTGATTATTCCCCTCTATTCGGCACGGGTGAGGCCACACCTGGCGTACTGCATTCAGTTTTGGTCCCCCCACTACAGAAAGGATGTGGACAAACTGGAGAAACTGCTTATTAAACATTAAATGAGAGTCCAGCGGAGGGCAACTAAAATGATCAGGAGGCTGGGGTTCATGACTTAGGAGGAGAGGCTGAGGGACCTGGGGTTATTTAGTCTGCAGAAGAGAAGAGTGAGGGGGAATTTGATATCAGCCTTCAACTACCTGAAAGGGAGTTCCAAAGAGGAACCTGTCTGGTTTTAAGATTAAGTTAGATAAGTTTATGGAGGGAATGGTCTAATGGTAAAACATATTAGCTGAGGAATACAGAATAATGGAAGGTAAATAGTATAATGGCTAACAAGGGTCAGGCTGGTGACTCTTGCCTACATGCTCGGGGTCTTGCTGATCGCCATTTTTGGGGTCGGGAAGGAATTTTCCTCCAGGGTAGATTGGCTGAGGCCCTGGAGTTTTTTCGCCTTCCTCCGCAGCATGGGGCAGGGATCGCTAGCAGGAGGGTTCTCTGCCATTTGAAGTCACTAAAACACAGGATTTGGGGACTTCATCAGCAGAGTCAAGGGAAGGGTAGGGACGGTTTTGTGGCCTGCAGCATGCAGGGGGTCAGACCAGATGATCATAATGGTCCCTTCTGACCTTAAAGTCTATGAGTCTATGAGAGGATGGAGCTAGACTGTTCTCAGTGGTGGCAGATGACAGAACAAGGAGCAATGGTCTCAAGTTGCTGTGTGGGAGGTCTAGGTTGGATATTAGGAAACACTATTTCACTACGAGGGTGGTGAAGCACTGGAATGGGTTACCTAGGGAGGTGGTGGAATCTCCATCCTTAGAGGTTTTTAAGGTCAGGGTTTACAAAGGCCTGGCAGAGCTGATTTAGTTGGGGATTGGTCCTGCTTTGAGAAGGGGGTTGGACTAGATAACTCCTGAGGTCTCTTCCAACCCAAATATTCTATGACTCTATGATCCCATTCACAAGATGATAAAGGAAAATTTCATCTACTGTCACCTATGCATTGGCTTTCTTTGCTGCCGTTGACTAGGGAGCTACACTGTCACAGGGATACCTCAAAGTGGTGTCTAATACACACTATTCATATCACATTCATTCAATCATACCACATGCAACATAATGAGTTTGATAGACTATAGAAACTTGCCCCAATATAGACACCCCACAGAGCATCACCCTACTCTGTCCCACACTTACCTGGGCCACAAACGGGTAGCTGTGGATACCACTTGCCATCAGCTTGGCATTGAATCTTATCAGCGCCCCTGAGGATGTAACCAGGATCACACTGAAACGTTACACTGGTTCTGTATGTATAGTTATGTGGAAGTGGAGATTTCAGGCTTCCATGTTGAATATGTGGGACTGGACACTGAGTCTCTGCAAAACACGAAACAAGGCTTTCCAGATCCTTTTATTACTTAGAGCACATCTTCTTAAAGTACCGATTAATCCTCCCCACACCTCTGCAAGGCAAATAAGGAAAGAAACTATCTTACAAACAGAGAAACTGAGGCAGAGCAGCAAAGAGACTTGCCCAAATCCTGAGAGGAAGACAGTGGCAGGATTAAAACTCGGAGGTCTCAATTGCCCGGCCATGGGCTGGCACCGCACCACCTCTCTATACATTGTAGTTATTCAGAATCTGAGCGTGCGTGTCAGAGAAGTGGTCAGAGCATAGCCCATCATTATATACACCCCACTCACAAGCTGATACAGGAAAATTTCATCTACTGTCACCTACGCACTGGCTTTCTTTGCTGCTGTTGACTAGGCAGCTTTTGTTACAAGAAAACTCAAGAGTGACACTAGATGTAAATACAAATATTTTTGGAGTCATCCTTCCATTTTCAACCACTGAGGGAAACAGCAAAGATGTTGGTGCTCGGTCTAAGACAGGGAACAATGAAAGCCAAGACATGTAGAGGACTGCTGGATCTATCTTCCAAGCAATCTAAACATTGTGAAAACACATGGTCACAAAAGAACATCACATTTTCTGAATCTTGCTGTTGACCTTTGTTTTTTAAGGAAAGTTCTTATTTCCCCAGGCAGTCGCAACAGATCATTTCTTATTGCACTGGATTTGTGATGAAATTTGACTATTGACAGGTCTCCTGGGGGGATTACGGGAATACTGGAGATGGGACAATGCAGCATTCAATACATGAACACCTTCCATGCTGTCTAATATTTTCGTGCTAAGTCTAAGACAATGAACAATGAAAGCCAAGACACTTAGAGGACTGCTGTCCTCTTCTATACTGTCACAGGGATACCTCAAGTGGCATGTGTAGCTTTTGTAAAATGAAAGTCAAGGCGCTTTCTTGCTCTCTTGCGTGAAGGGTGTTTTCTTTATCCTCCCCTGAGCTGGGAAAAGGACAGGCACCAAAACACTCCATGAACAAAATCCCGAAGGCAAAATCCAGCTTTTCCACTCTGAAATCTTCCCAGTTTCGTGCCTGCAGATGAAGATTAACTGCCCCAGCATTTGAATTACCTCCCAAACTCAGAATTGTTTTTATCTGGTGTTGACTGGCCTCAGACTCCGCTCTCCGCAGCAAGCCTCACCTGGTCTTTCAGTATTAAATCCGGGCAATTAGCCCCTGTCTTTTCTCACCAATTGCTTTCCCCTGGGGTCTGAACTCTCTCTTTTGGGAATCAAATGAGCACCAAAGTAAGAAAGGAACCTCAACAGAAAAAGGCTGCGGCCTAGACATAAAATGGACATAAAATGGAAGAAAGGAAGCTGGGGGCGGGGGAGGAGGAGACAGGCAATCTATTACACACCATTCATATCACATTCACTCAAAGATAGGACATGCAACACAATGAGTTTTATAGACTATAGAAATTTGCCTCAATATAGACACCCCATAAAGCATCACCCTACTCTGTCACACACTTACCTAGGTCACAAACGGGTAGCTGCGGATACCACTTGCCATCAGCTTGGCATTGAATCCTATCAGCGCCCCTGAGGATGTAACCAGGATCACACTGAAACGTTACACTGGTTCTGTGTGTATAGTTATGTGGAAGTGGAGATTTCAGGCTTCCATGTTGAATATGTGGGTCTGGACACTGAGTCTCTGCAAAACACCAAACAAGGCTTTCCAGATCCTTTTATTACTTAGTGCACGTCTTTTAAAGTACCGATTAATCCTCCCCACACCTCTGCAAGGCAATAAAGGAAAAACTATTTTACAAACAGAGAAACTGAGGCAGAGCAGCAAAGAGACTTGCCCAAAGCCTGAGAGGAAGACAGTGGCAGAACCAGGATTAGAACTCGGAGGTCTCCATTGCCCGGCCATGTGCTGGCACCGCACCACCTCTCCATACATTGTAACTATTCAGAATCTGAGTGTGTGTGTCAGAGAAATGGTCAGAGCATAGCCCATCATTATATACACCCCTATATACACTCACAAGCTGATACAGGAAAATTTCATCTACTGTCACCTACGCACTGGATTTCTTTGCTGCTGTTGACTAGGTAGCTTTTGTTACAAGAAAACTCAAGAGTGACACTAAATGTAAATACAAATATTTTTGGAGTCATCCTTCCATTTTCAACCACTGAGGGAAAACAGCAGAGATGTTGGTGCTCAGTCTTCGACAGGGAACAATGAAAGCCAAGACACATAGAGGACTGCTGGATCTATCTTCCAAGCAATCTGAACATTGTGAAAACACATGGTCACAAAAGAACATCACATTTTCTGAATCTTGCTGTTGACCTTTGTTTTTTAAGGAAAGTTCTTATTTCCACAGGCAATCCCAACAGATCATTTCTTATTGCACTGGATTTGTGATTAAATTTGACTATTGGCAGGTCTCTGGGGGGGGGGGATTATGGGAATACTGGAGATGGGACAATGCAGCATTCAATATATGAACAGCTTCCATGCTGCCCACTCCTCCCTGCAGCTTCCTGCTGCTAAGTCAAGCCATTGGGGTATTTCAACTTTTTGGATTCAGACTGTTCCTGCAAACGTACTGCTATTGCAGACACGGAGGATTATAGGCTTAAGGGGACGCTGTCAGGACAGCTGTACTGGGAACCAGTAGCCAGAATAGGGGTCAGGCACAGGTGGTGGAGAAACCAGTGTGAAAGGAGGACAAGCATTAGCTTGGATGTGGGTCAAACAGCAGATCACATATATGGGTGCTGGGTGAGACAGGAAACTGGCAGCGTGCGTCTCAGGGAGTAGGTTGCTTGGAACATTTAAGGCACTGGAAAGGAGTGGTCAGCAATGGGATGGCGGAGGGCGGATGGGTTATGGGGACACATTGCACCAAATCATTCAGAAATCTTTTCTACCCTTTCCCAATACGAGTCCATTTAGTGTAATTCAGAATGAGTTACCTTCGCACTGAGGGGTAGGCTCGCTCCAGGTTGGAGTGACCTCATCACCAGCGATACACTGAATGGAGGCTTTTCCAACAAGTGAGAAGCCTCTGTCACATTTGTAAGTTACCGATGAGCCAAAAAAAAAAACTCTCTTGCCCCAGTCACTGTGCTGGCCGTGGGAGATGTTCGGGGGTTGGGCACAAACTAGAACTGAAGAGAGAAAAATACATGTATACAGTAGATAAAAATCTCTAAAAACAAAAGGAGGTGATAGATTCCCAGCATTTCCTGATGCAATTACAGCAAAAAACAGTCTTTCCATAATACCTGAAAGAACCCCTCAGGTATGTCCAACAACCTGCTATCTTTGGTGTTCATCTCTTGCTGTGCATGACATCAGGACAGCATGCACAAAAATGATGAAAAGATGGTTACGTGCTTATGTGGCCATTTGGCTGCTGTGACAGTCATTCACATGCTCCGTGAACAGCACTGAAATATGGATGAGGATGATCCAGAGAGATGCTGAACACCCACAGCTTCCATTGACTAGAAGGTCAGGCCTTGACTCAGTAAATTGGCCGTTACACTTCCACTTCTCCAAATCCAGATCTGAACCTCTTCCAGCTGCTCAAAACTCTCCCAGCTTCCCAATCTTCCTCCAAGCTACCAAACCCTCCAAGTCCCCCAACAAACACCTCAGCCCCACCCGCACACCTGAACCTTCTCTGTAGATACACAGAGCCATCCTTATCCCTAGCTACCCATCTCTTCCAAACTAGCGAAGGGGGAGGTTAGTTAGGGTGACACAAGGGGGTAGCACTAGGTCTGAGGGGTAATATAGTTTTTCTTAGTGGTTGGTTTTAGTCATTGGAGGTCACCCATGGAATTAATACACCTTTTCATTGCATGATGGTAAACTAGTCCCAGGGTTGCTCATGTATTTACACCCACAGTTCGGAAATGCCTTTGAGTGACTAAAATCCTCACAAGGCTTTTGGAAAAATAATTGGATGCCTAAAACTCTTTTCAGGTGCTGAGCATTTTGAGACCTGATCCCCTGCGCCCCCCAACAGATACAGAGCCGCAGTTTGCACTTGCACCACTATCCTCCCTGTGAGAGACTTGGGCATACTCAGGTTGGCCTAGCAGTCACAGCTGGGCTGAGGATTGCCCACCAGGGACAGGAGCCCGGTACCGGGCCAGAGCTGGAAGAATGACAGTTCTCCACCATTTTTACTGACCTGGTTCACAAACTGGTACGGCAGGATCCCATGTGCCATCATGTTTGCAGCTAATCTGAGCATTTCCGATGATCCTGCCTTTGATATCATATCCAAAATCACATTTAATTGTAACTCTGTCCCCAAACGCATAGGTCTCCTCTCCAGGTCTAGGCATCGGTGTCTGTGTTCCTTTGTTAACATCTGGAGCTGGACAACGAACTTCTGAGAAACACCAACAACAGCAACAGCGTTAAATCACAGCAAAGGCAATTGTGTGGCTGCAGATTCATTTTACCAGGTGTATCTGAAAGCTTTGCAAGCTATAGAAAATTGGCATTTCCTTGACATTGCCGAAGAAGTTTGGTTTTAGAGAAAGTTTTATCTCCTGGGCCTTCATTTTCACTGTTCTTATGGGCAGCTGTTCTGATTACAGCTGGCAGGGTATTTTTGGCCTTCATCACAGATAGACTCAGTGAGTAGCAGCTGCTGTGTTATAGCCATACTATGTATAAGAAAGCAGGTGATATGCTGTGATCTATCTTGATCACTATTTACTTTAGGTGCAGATGGAGATGGTGGATGGGGGCAACAGATCTGTCCGTAAGCATAGAATTGTAAAGGTGGCAGATTTTAAGAGGCACAACAGGGAATTCATAGCCCTGGGGTGTATGCAAACTTTAAGCTGCCTTTGTACCTTCCAGTACTGGACTGCTCCACACAGACAGCCCTGGGGACCTGTGCGCAGCTGCCTATGGGTTTGGCTTCAGCTTTACCCAGAATCTCTGCAGGGCTATGTGCTGTGAAATGCCCCAACACACCCCTCCCACTGGCACACCACTTACTTCAAGCCTTGCAAGAGGATTCTGGGAAGACAGCCCTATTGTTGTCTTCGGGTGGAGTCCTCTTCTGGACGGATCCGGGGCATTTAAAGACCTGTTTTTTCACTCTGGACCTTTTACTTGGGAGTGAGGATCACACCTCAAATTGCTAACCATAATCCCCAGTGTTAGCAGGGAGACAAGACCCTGACTATCCCTCCTTCTCTCTCACCCCATCTCTACACTTTGAACCATACACACGCTGACTAGAAGCACAATCTCCCTATTGGTGTTAAATTTGCTCAATTAAAACAAAGATAATTTAGCCAAATACTTACTCTGACAAAAGTTCGGCGCTGAAGACCATGTTGAATTTTGAAGACAAGTAATACGCCCTTGCCTTAGTCCAGCGATCAGCTTATAACCTGGGTGGCAGCCATATTTAATCACCATCCCAGCTGGAATCAATGTGCCAACCCTAGTCTTCCGAACAGCATTGGGAATGTCAGGTGGATCAGCACAATAACCTAAGGGTAAAACATGAAGCATATAAGGACATACTTAGCCAGGAAAACCTATTGAGGTGAAATCTCCTCAACAAGAATGTGATGTGAGAGACATAGCTGGGGAAAATCAGAGGTCCATATTCTACCCTCTCTCGCTCAGATCCATGCAATCCCATTGCTCAGAATTTAACTCAAGTCATTGCAAGGAAACTGCATAGAAAATACAAGAAAAACAAATGGGAATATGGGTGGCAGTCACTACATGATTCTAGCCTGCGTTTGGAATTAGAAAGGGAAATGCAAGGCCCTACGCTAAACCAGACAGTGTTTCTGTTTGTCTGTAACATGCAGTGTTATTGTAGTCATCATGGTCCCATGATATTAGGAAGAGACAAGGTGAGTGAGGGAATGTCTTTGATTGGTGAGAGACACAAGCTTAGAGCTTGCACAGAGCTCTTCTTCATGTTGGTAACATGATAACTTCTGAACACCACATCCAATCAATTCCAAACGTTCTAGGCATCAGTAGGCAGAAGCCTATTGATTTTGGTGGAATGTGGACAATCGGAAAAGGGACGAGGAGCAAACAGAGCTTCTTGCATCTGGTAATTGTCAATAGATCAAAGAAGTGGTTGATCTCATCCATTAACACCTTCTAGCATAATACCTGCCATGTCAACACTGCCTGTTCTCCCAGTACCATTTAAAACAGGGGAGGGCAAACTATGGCCCGTCAGGGCTTTCAATCCAGCCCATGGGAAACAGAGTGGGGTGGGAGGGTGGCTCACAGGGATCTCGTGGTGGAGAATGGAGGAACGAAAGAAGCCCAGTGGTGTGTGCAATGAGGTCAGCCTACAGGAGTAACCAAGTGTCCAAACCTCTAGCTAATTTCAAACTATAGAATGGTTTAAACTGGAATCCCTGTTTTCAACCGTGAAGTAATTTAACGGAAGCATCATGGGGCTGTCTCAGCTCAGTGAGATTCAGGCTTATACTGCCGTGACAATTTCCTCTTTTTTTAAAAAGAGAACATGAAACTGGTTGCACCACTGCACTGGGTGTCAGTTCCGTGCACATCCCCACAGGCAAGCCAGAAGCAGTCCTGTTCCTGAGCCAACTTGTACACCTAGCCTCAGTCAGGCTGGGCAGACTGCGCACTGCAGATCCCGCATGGAGAGTCTCTCACCAAGTCAGTTATGCTCAGTAGTAATTACATTAGCAGTGGTCCTATTCCGGTCACAATCACACTGATCAGGCACCAGGGAAATGCTGGTCACTGTTAGAAGTTAGAACCCCCTATTCAAACAACACCTGGCACAGACCTGTCATTCACATTGTTCAAATTTGTGAGTGGCTGGCCTGTTAATCCTGGTAATGATCCTTCATTTCAATAACACTATTATGAAGGAGGTTGGGTGACCCTCACTGAAGCTGGTGGGCATGACCACAGCTGCCCTCCATCCAGGATAATTGTCAGACACAGTTAAGCTCCTTTATAGAGTAAGATGGATGAAACTATACATAAGAACATAAGAATGGCCACACTGGGTTGGACCAAAGGTCCATCCAGCCCAGTATCCTTTCTTCCGACAGTGACCAATGCCACATGCCTCAGAGGGAGTGAACCTAACAGGTAATGATCAAGTGATCTCTCTCCTGCCATCCATCTCCACCCTCTGACAAACAGAGGCCAGGGACACCATTCCTTACCCATCCTGGCTAATAGCCATTAATGGACTTAACCTTCATGAATTTATCTAGTTCTCTTTTAAACCATGTAATAGTCCTAGCCTTCACAACCTCCTCAGGCAAGGAATTCCACAGGTTGACTATGCGCTGTGTGAAGAACTTTTTTTTTATTTGTTTTAAACCTGCTGCCCCTTAATTTCATTTGGTGGCCCCTAGTTCTTATGCTATGGGAACAAGTAAATAACTTTTCCTTATTCACTTTCTCCACACCACTCCTGATTTTATATACCTCTATCACATCCCCCCATAGCCTCCTCTTTTCCAAGCTGAAAAATCCTAGCCTCTTTAATCTCTCCTTATATGGGACCCATTCCAAACACCTAATCATTTTAGTTGCCCTTCTCTGAACATTTTCTAATTTCTAATGCCAGTATATCTTTTTTGAAATGAGGAGACCACATCTGTTCGCAGTATTCAAGATGTGGGCATACCATGGATTTATATAAGGGCAATAAAATATTCTCCGTTTTATTTTTTATCCCTTTTTGAATGATTCCTAACATCCTGTTTGCTTTTTTGACTGCCGCTGCACACTGCGTGGACGTCTTCAGAGAACTATCCACGATGACTCCAAGATCTCTTTCCTGATTAGTTGTAGCTAAATTAGCCCCCATTGTGTTGTATATATAGTTGGGGTTATTTTTTCCAATGTGCATTATTTTACATTTATCCACATTAAATTTCATTTACCATTTTGTTGCCCAATCACTTAATTTTGTGAGATCTTTTTGAAGTTCTTCACAGTCTTCTTTTATCTTAACTATCTTGAGCAGTTTAATATCATCTGCAAACTTTGCCACCTCACTGTTTACCCCTTTCTCCAGATCATTTATGAATCAATTGAATAGGATTTGTCCTAAGACTGACTCTTGGGGAACACCACTAGTTACCCCTCTCCATTCTGATAATTTACCATTAATTCCTACCCTTTGTTCCCTGTCTTTTAACCAGTTCTCAATCCATTAAAGGATCTTCCCTCTTATCCCATGACAACTTAATTTACATAACAGCTTTTGGTGAGGGATCTTGTCAAAGGCTTTCTGGAAATCTAAATACACTATGTCCACTGGATCCCCCTTGTCCACATGTTTGTTGACCCCTTCAAAGAACTCTAATAGATCAGAAAGATATGATTTCCCTTTACAGAAACCATGTTGACTTTGCCCAACAATTTATGTTCTTCTATGTGTCTGACAATTTTATTCTTTACTATTGTTTCAACTAATTTGCCCGGTATTGACGTTAGACTTCCCGGTCTGTAATTGCCGGGATCACCTCTAGAGCCCTTTTTAAATATTGGCGTTACATTAGCTATCTTCCAGTCATTAGGTACAGAAGCTGATTTAAAGGACAGGTTACAAACCATAGTTAATAGTTCCACAATTTCACATTTGAGTTCTTTCAGAACTCCTGGATGAATGCCATCTGGTCCCGGTGACTTGTTACTGTAAAGTTTAATTCCAAAACCTCCTCTAGTGACACTTCAATCTGTGACAATTCCTCAGATTTGTCACCTACAAAGGATGGCTCCGAATCTCCCTAACATCCTCAGCCATGAAGACTGAAGCAAAGAATTAATTTAGTTTCTCCGCAATGACTTTATCGTCTTTAAGTGCTCCTTTTGTATCTTGATCGTACTGGGGCCGTACTGGTTGTTTAGCAGGCTTCCTGCTTCTGATGTACTTAAAAAACATTTTATTATTACCTTTTGAGTTTTTGGCTAGCTGTTCCTCAAACTCCTTTTTCACTTTTCTTATTACATTTTTACACTGAATTTGGCAGTATTTATGCTCTTTTTTATTTACCTCACTAGGATTTGACTTCCACTTTTTAAAAGATGCCTTTTTATCTCTCACTGCTTCTTTTACATGGTTGTTAAGCCACGGTGGCTCTTTTTTAGTTCTTTTACTAAGTTAATTTGGGGTATACATTTAAGTTGGGCCTCTATTATGGTGTCTTTGAAAAGTGTCTATGCAGCTTGGCACTGCCCAAACACAGGCTGCATGCAAGGCTGGTCTGTTTCGTTTGAAGGCTCTGTGCACATATGTTCGTGAACAGAAGCACCCAGGGACAGGGCCACCCAAAGGATTCAGGGGGCCTGGGGCAATGCAGGGGAACGGATATAAAAAAAGGCACCACCCGCTGTGGTGCTTGTACTTACCGGGCAGCGCGCCGAGTCATTTGCGGCAGTGGGTCCTTCACTCGCTCCGCGTCTTTGGCAGCACTGAAGGACCCGCCGAAGTGCCGCCAAAGACCTGGACCGCCACCAGGTGAGTAAAAATTAAAAAGGTGCCTCTAGCCAGGGAAGGGATTCTCGGCCAGGGCTCGTGGGGCCCTTGCAGGGCCCTGAGCCTAATTGCCCCACTTGCCGCCCTTCTGGGTGGCCCTGCCCAGGGAACAGACAGAGAGAAGCTGCCCAGGCAGCCAGAAGCAGACAAAGGAGGAGCAGGAAAGCCAAGGAGATAGCAAGAAATGCACTGGCAATGTGGTCTGAGAGAAAACGGAGAGTGTGAGCTTTTCAGTAGTGTGCTGGCAGGAACGAGGCTTCGAACCGTGAGCAAAAAACCTGTCGCCGGTGTGATTCCTGCGGTTTCGGGGAATCAGGACTTGCCTGCTTTCTCTGTGAATAAACAGGATTGCATCAGAGAAACACCGAGCTCGATCATCAATTTCTCCTCCTAACAGAAACAGCCTGCAAGACCCTGTGCACTGGCTAACCGCTCAGGCCAAACAGTATTTTTCAACCTGTCGCGTCCAAGCATTTACAGTGTGAGCTCAATTTGAAACATGGGAGTCACCCCATGGAAGTCAACACAACCTGTGTGCTTAAAGTTAAGCACGTGCTCAAGAGCTGTGTGGAACGGGGCCTTAAGGAAAGAAAAGCACCGCCTCCGTTTGGAACTGCAGGAGAAACGTAGCACGGCAGAGCTGGAATTTGGCCAGGAAACCAGGATCAGAGCGGTAAGGATGACATGGGATCTTCGGCGACCACAAGCATCCAGGAGCTTGCCAGAGGGAAGCAAAGGGAGAGTCAAGGGGTGCGGGCGAAGGGGAAAGCCAGAAGAGGGGAGAAGGTGGGGATGGGATTGAAGGGAGAGACTCATCCTCCTACTCACTGAGAGCTCCCCCGGGCAGCAGCATGAGTACCAGGGTCCCCAGGAGCCGCAGGGTCCAGCCAGAGGGAAGTGATGTCATGGTGCCAGGTGAGTTCCCAGAAAATGGTGGTGACAGCGCAGTCCAGGCAGGGCTGCAGCCGCTCCTCAGCCCGCGCACTGTGCAACACGGACCCCAGGCATGGCCACCCGTAGGCACATGAGGCAAGGGGAAGTGGAAGTCCGTGCGCTGCACCTGCAGGGGCCCAGGAAGGGGGTGGGCAGAGGGTGCACATGCTGCCCAGCCCCCACTGTAGCGTTGTGCTCATGGCACACAGGGCAAGGGGTAGAGCCGGATACAGCTGCAGTTAGTACCGTAACACTGAGCACCGTACAGCTAAGGTTTCTCAATGGAAGGGAAATGAAGCATTGTTATTTTTTTACTCTGGGGACAATCACAAAGTTATTCTGATACAGCTGCACGGTGCCCCCCTGTGCTGATCAGCACCCCCAAACAGTGATGATTTCTGAAACACAAGAGACAGTCTAGTTACCAAAGGATCCTTTCTACTCATCCCTGCTGTTACTCCATTCACCTCCGCTAATGTCATTACACCGGTGATGTATCTGACTCAAAGCTCTAACAAACGCAAACCGAACCACGCTGGAGACAGACCTTCCCCTGTAATTCCACAGAACAGGTACCACTGACAGCTGTAGAACAAGCTGCCCCCTAAGCTACCTGGCTAAATATGTTTCAACTCTAACCATCTCTAGGTGTGAGAGGAGGGGCTGTCCCATGCCCCTTCGAGTCCCTGATGTGACGGCTCACTGGCCTGTGGGAGATATTGGTGCTTCATTCATCAGGAAAAGGAGGCTTTAAACATGCTGGGCATCTTCCTGTCTTACAGCCAAAGGGAGAAAATTATAAAAACAAA